>NW_028227261.1:118374241-118649241 GCF_978045245.1 Mus caroli
AAGGGCACGCTAATTAACATAATAAAATAGTAATGAAATAAGTAATAGTAATAAATAAGTAATAATAATAAATAAGTAATAGTAATGAAAGAAGGAAACAAAGGCTTCTGCTGTTGCTGTATGGAAAAGTAATCAGTTAGGAGGTTCCCATCACTTACTGTGATCTTGAGAATCATTACAACCTGTACCAAAACACTGAGCACATTCTACACAGAACCAGTAAAAAACAACTCCAACACATATATTGACCCATCTAAATCACCAAATAGCCAAACAATTTTGAGAGTGACAAAAGCCAAGGGTCGTGGCTCAAACATGTAATCCCTGTCCCTGGGAAGAATAGGGCAGGCTCTCTCTAGGAACTTGGCTACTAGAGATATAGAGTGAATTTCAGGTCAGCATTTGTTACTTTGTCACAAAACAAAACAAAACAAAACAAAACAAAACAAAACAAAACAAAATACATCAACTGAAATAGAAAGGATGAATAAAAAAATATAAAAACAAAAATCATATGACCTGATTTTGGATCCTATTGAAAGCAGAGTAAAAATATAACTCAGTCATAGAAGACTGGCCAGCCATGGTCAGGACTGAATACTCACCACCAATTTGATGAAAGCTGGGACATGCCAGTTCTAAAGAGAGGAAACCAGTTGACCTCTTGTTTCAAGAGTCCTTGCGGGATGAAAACAGCTCAAGATTTGTGATAGAGGGTAACTCTTGGTGGTGTTTTATTGTTTTGTTTGTTTATATTTTATTTTATTTTTCTTGCAGTTGGGTTAAAAAAAAAACAAAAGAGATGATGTGGTTATGATTATCACAATAATTACATTTTGAAGTTATTATGTTTTAATTATAGGATATTCTTTTCAATGGCCCATATTTTATAAATCATATCTTTTCTAAGTGATTTTGAAGCAATTATCATTTTAGTTTTGGTATTCTGGTTATTTTTATCTGCATTCTGAGGAGAATTGTGTCCTCTGCACCCCACAGCATGACTTCCCAGGTTTGTGTCCTGTCAGTCATTGTTCACTGAAGGCACCATCATGGAGTTGTATTTCACAGAATCATATTATTATGCCAATAAAGAGTTGAATTAAGTGAGATAAATAAAATAGAGGCATGATGCATGACAGAAAAGATGGGTAGCATGCTAGCTAGAAATAAATCTGTATCTGCTATCTCTTATTAGATTACAGAAATATTCCCACTAGTTCTTGGTTGTCAGCATATTTTAAAAACAAAGTTACAGGTTTCAGCTTTTTGGTGTATGTGAACAAATATGGGTTTTAAAATGACCCATTCATATCTGTGACACTGGCTTAAGATTTATCCGTGCAAAAACTTGCTTGTTCTACTTAAGGAACGTCTGTTCATAACTCAGTCTAGATAACAGAATGTAACAAGAAGTGAGTGGCTCCTTGTTTGTCTCAGCTTTTTGTTGCACAGAGAATTTTTCTTCTGGGACTTTTTTCAGGGACTCATCGGTTTGTTTTATTGCCTTGCATTAATGGGCCCTTTAGAGTGGCGGTGGTTTCATTCCATTCTTGAATATGTTGCTACTTTTGTTTGTTTTGTTTTGTTTTGTTTTGTTTTGTTTTGTTTGTTTGTTTGTTTGTTTTGCTTTTTAGAAAATAAAGCCTTATACGCCGGGCGTGGTGGCGCACGCCTTTAATCCCAGCACTTGGGAGGCAGAGGCAGGCGGATTTCTGAGTTCAAGGCCAGCCTGGTCTACAAAGTGAGTTCCAGGACAGCCAGGGCTACACAGAGAAACCCTGTCTCGAAAAACCAAAAAAAGAAAAAAAAAAAAAAAAAGAAAAAAAAGAAAATAAAGCCTTGAAAGAGTGAACATGTTACTAAAATACCAGTACGATTATTGCATCTATTGCAGTACTGGTTGACCTAGGAAAAAATGTCTCTATTAAACTGTCTCTTTTAAAATATTCATTACTTTACTTGTTTTCTATAATGAGGATCAGAAACCCAGTATGGATCCTCACTCTCTGAAGTCAAGATATAATCCTATGGAGTATCACTTTCTTTCACTTTTTGTACTGCTAAGTAATTAGCTAAACTCTCCTTACTCATGCCCACTATTTGAGCTTTAAATAAACCCAGAAAGGGGAGTTATTGATCAGAAAATCTGTTATAAATCCAGGAAAATGATACTTTTGATAAATTCTACTCTCAATAAAATTAAAAAAATAACCAGTTTAATTCTTTTCAAGTGATGTATTTTAGAATACTACTATTTTTACTTCAAATAAATCTGCACATTTATAAACACTTTATACTCTGTTTAGACACTATAAAATGTGTCCTTCAATACTATTCATTTTGTAGAGAGCATGACTATAAAGCTTCCTATTTTAATAAACATATAACCAACTACCACTTTGGGTTAATTACATTCCAAACAATTCATTTAAGAACATTATAGATCTTATATATGACCCTCACATTAACGCTCCTGTTTGTAATGTTCACAATGCAATTGAGATCCTGTCAATTATTTAATCTCTATGTGGCCACAGAATGCATTTCAGAATTCAACCTTAGGTCCATTAGCCAATGAAATTTTCTTCTTCTCTTCCATTCTGTTCAGACTGGTATTTCAATAGTGGTCCAGAAGTATTTTTTTTTTCCTGTTGCTGTAAGCAATAACTAGTATTTCTTGAGACTAAATACAAATAGGAGGAAAGATGACCAACACAAGGGGTGTTGGAGAATAGTGGAGGACCATGGATGACAAAGAAGAGTCTGCAGTCATCTATAACTAAACATGTTTCAGACTTTCAAGGGAAGGGAACCTTTTCCACAGTACCTCCCATCAACACTTTCTTCATACCTTCCAGTGCCAAGAACAAAGATTTCTCTGATCCATTCATGCACTAGTTCTTGCAATAAAGACTCATGTGGTATTTAGGGGAAAAAAAGTGAATGAATACTCACTATCATTCTTAAGAAATAAATTATAATTGCAGATTTTATCACAATACTTAAATTTAGATTCAATGTAAGTGTTATTGAACTCAGAGTTTGTCCAAATATTCCATCAGTTGATAGGTCTAAGGTTGTTATATAATGGACCTAGAGTTTCAGAAAATGAGCTGACACTGAAAACTGTCTTCTCTCCACAAATTCTGAGGCCCAAATGACTGTGTTCAGTAACCTGGAGTGCACCCTAAGAGCTCTGACAGGTATTCAAAAGAATTTTTGAAACTCACCTCATTGAGTCTTTCTGGAATGTTCTTTCATTGTTATGTCTCAAATACAGAAACTGTACCCAAGTTTTTATATCTGTATACTATGAATAATTTTGTGGAGACTAAAATAGGTAATAAGTGTAAAATACCGTAACTAAGGTCTAAGGCAATAAATGTTTGCTATTTACTGTAGAAGGCATAAAGATTACTTCTATTTAAATGATAATCTAATTTTACTTATAGAATCATATTTACAAATGGATTAAATCCTTTTGGAGTAGCATAACTATTTCTAAAGGAATTAAGAAATTTAGCAAGAGACCACATAGGGATATCTTGTTATGTATGAAATGTAAAGAAAATGTGATCTTATAGTAGATATCTAAGATAAACTGATAAACCTAAATGTCTCAGACCTCAAGATTAATAAGCTCACTAAGTATGCAATAACAACCAAAATAGGAGGCATTGCTTAGTTTGTTTGCACCATTTTGTATAGTAGAAATGTAGGGAGATTACAAAAATTAAAGTCATGTGAACTGTGATATAAAATTAAAATGTACTACTGGAAGATGTTTATTAGCTAAGTAAGCAATTAAAACATATTAACCCAATGAATATGTTTTACTGTATCATGGAAAGTAGATATTACAGTCACTAACTAGCAGGAATATTCAAATGCGTAAGAGTTATTATGAGTAGAGGCTGAACAGAAAATAATATAGTTGCTAAATTTCAGAATTTTAAAATGATGCTTTAATAATTACATTCACCCACTAATAACTGCATACAGAAAGAAGATTGTCTCCACTTGTCCCTTCAATGCTTTCCCTCCACGATAGTTAAAATAATTGTATTCGAGCAAGAAAAAATTTAACTAAAATTATTCTGAATTAAAAAATACCTCAATTTGCATCTTCTCAGAAATATCAGGCTTTTATACTCCCTGCCACACATAGAAATGAAAGTGCCACTTTGATTAGGTTTTTGTTTCATAAATTTTAAAGAATCTCTCTCTCTCTCTCTCTCTCTCTCTCTCTCTCTCTCTCTCTCCCTCTAACACACACACACACACACACACACACACACACACACACACAAGCATGCACACACTCACAGAGGTGGGGGTAGGGGAGAGAAGAAGCAATATAAATAAGGTCTCTGCTATACTAATTATATAATTACAAAGTAATTTATTATAATTTTGTAGTTGGAGCTTTAAATTTTATTTGGAGGGCCTTTTCTCACCTGAATCTTATCATTTATTTAAAACATTATTTTTTTTCAAATGACAGTCATAATAGGTGAGCACTGTACAAAATTTATAAAATGAAGAAAAGCACAGAAAGAAATAATGTATTATTCCAATTTTATTCTTTGTAAAATGTAACACTGTGCTTTTCAGAAATTTATATATGAGGATAAGTATAATGTACAGTATGTCATTTATATCCTATTGCTATATTAATTAATTTATACACTTTAAAATAAACAAAAGGAACCTGTAATTTTTTAAAATAAATTTGATGAAAATTTACTGTATCAAACCAGAGGCTATTTAAAGAATTATTGATTAAATATTTTCCAATGGTAAAAATTGCCTTTGTAACTTTTTTAAAAATATAACTTTATTATTAATAGTATCCTAGTGAATAAATTAACATGTTTTGGGTTGAATGAGACTTTTCTACATATAACTGGTGCTGCTCATCACTCAGCAGCTTATGACAACTGTATTTCTGGACCCAGAGGTATGTGAATAAAAAACACAGCAGACATTTTCCAAACACTTGAGAAGAAAGAAACTAGAGTGAAAGGGATTTGGAGGTGGGGTTAGGGTAGAGGTTGTAGTCAAAGCTCAGGCTGGCTGACTGCTCTGTGTCCCTAAGTGGTAATATGTGTTACAGAGAATCAGCACCCACACTTTGCTAAGTGGAAATTAGGTCTTCAGTGACCTAAGAGCTTGCATAAGGCCCTACCTGCAGAGGTCTGCTGCATGTTCCCATTAACACATGGACTATGTCTTTAACACATGGTCCTTTTAGAAATATTCAGTAGCCCACATAGCACTGTAGAACATCTATGTCAATATCATTCAGTCAATTAAAAAGCACAGGTCATTGATGTATATACAGCTTACTCATTTTTGAAGGCATTGTGCTGAGAGGAACGACAGAGTCTTGCATACAATGTAAACCTGAAATGACACATTGTAGGAGTGAAACTCAGATAAAAGCTGCCATGATGTGAGGAAAGGAAGGAACGCAACACCTATAAAGAATACTGTGGCAAAGTTCCTAATGGTGAACAGCTTAAGATGTTGGTTCTGTGATGGTTATTATAGGAATCTAAACATGGAAAAACATGAAATTATCCACAAAGATGTGTTGTTCTTTTTATTAATAAGTAAATGTTTTGATTTCTATACTTTGTAATTGTGGTTATTGTTTTTAATACTTTCACACTATGTATTTTTGCTCCCTTTACCCCATGCTATCTCCATTCCCTTCTTCCTGTACCACAGCCACTTCCTTCCAATGAATCTGGTGTGTGTGTGTGTGTGTGTGTGTGTGTGTGTGTGTGTGTGTGTGTGTCTGTGTGTGTGTCTGTGTCTGTGTCTGTGTCTGTGTGTATCTATGCCTGTGTGTCTATGTAATGCAGTTTAGTCAAGGCTATCTATGTGATCCTGAATTTAGAACTAATCATCAGAACCTGATGGACTTGGCTGTGGGTACACAAATCGATATCATGATTTCCATTTTCCAAGAATCTGTGTGATGCCAACCGAGGAACAATATATGCATATGTTACATCCCTGATGGTCCTTCTCTCCCACAAGTGACTGTTAGGAGGTCTTAACTTCTGTAGACACAGTGTCAATAAGCACCACTGCTGTGTGTCTGTCTCCCAGGTCCATGTCTTGCTTACAAGATACTATGTTGAATCCTCTCTCTGCTTCTACAGCTGTTTCATTGTTTCTATGCCTTTTCTGCAATGTCCCTGAACCTTACTTGGTTGGTATGAATATCTTATCTAGGACCCTCATCATGCTTCATTCTCAGCATCATGTACAGCTGTGGGTCTTTGCCTTTTATAGGCACACTATAAATGGAAGCTTTTCTCTTTAAGGCTTAGAACAGCCTTTGTCTAGCTATATATTTAAAAGTGGTTTGGTGCTATGTTAATTCATCTAAGCAGCCTTCTTAGGTTTCCCCCATAAAACAATTGTGTCACCATTACACCAACGGGTGTAGCTTGCCTATCAGGTTATATAACTTGTAGAGTTCACAGCTGGGTTACATTAATGTCTTTGGTCCACAGAAACTTGCACAACTGTATTTATTACTATGAGGGAAACCATCACGGAGCTATCTTCTAGCTCAGTCTCAGCTTCATTTCTCTTCATATCAGACCGATAGTGGCTACAGCAGTAGGGTTATATCTCATTCTGATGAGTAGCCAACAGAAATCGCAAAAAGCTACATTATTTTGGGGGGCTTTGTGGTTTTTCTAAACCCTGTGGATGTAACCCACACATAGCAATTGTGTTTTAGTTTTAATGATCCATTGCTTCTAAGACTTGCATGCTACCTGCCTTCAAACCTCATGCTTTTTAGGGAGATTACTAAATAGTTACTAAGCAATGTTGTCATACCCTTCCCTTTGTTTATTCCTACCTCATCCCTTCCTCTGCCTCTATATTCCCTGTTTGAACCTTTCTACCCACAGTATAATGCCTCTCCAACCTCATTTAACATATGTGGTACTGTATGTTTGATTTTAAGGCTTTTTGCCTCCTTGTTTCTAGGTTTTAGATTCATGAATATTCCAAAGAAAGCACACAAATATCATAGGGGCTAGGATCTGCACATTAGAGAAAACATACAGAGTTTGTACAAAGACATTTTTTAATGTGTGCTTGCAAAATTATCATCATTGATGTCTCTTGGATGATGACTAAGATTTTAAGGTTGGTTTTCTTTTGATTTCCTTTTTCTGATGCTTTATATATAGTTTTTAGTTTATCATATGTTTGCTGGAATTGTTTCTGCAATCTAGAGAAAAGTATTAAATATTTTAAGGAAGAAAACATATTCTTCAAAATGGCATACAATTTTTATTAAGAAAATCCCATAGAGATGTATCAAAATCAATAGGATAAAGAAACCTGCCTATGCTACATTCACTTTATTTGAACATTAAGGTGGTGGTAGTTATATGGTAGAAGCATGGATGTCTTTTCCAGTATAATGTGAAATTAATAAATAATTTTGATGTATCATGAATAATTGCAATAATCTTCTTGTTTGAAGTGAGTGCTTCAGAGCTACACCTGCAGAGTCCCAGAGGATCATGCACCCAATCTCTGTTCATTCTCCCCTTAGATAACAAATTGTGTGAAGCTCTCTTGTGTACAACATACATGGAACTGTTCTTCAGATTCCAGAGTTTTGTTATTCACTCTTGCCTTTGACATATGCTCAGAAAATGACACCAACCCTGCTCCCTAGACATCAGTGTTCAGCTCAGTCTGCCTCTGAGAAGATGGAGAATGTAGATGAGATTGCATTCTGGTATGGGATAGGAAGAAGAAAAAGAGGCACTGTAGTGTGGGTGAGGCTCATTTCAACATGAAAAGCAAGAAAAATCACATTTTCATTATGATGAATCAATTTAAATCCTGCTCTTGCTTCTATTTGCTTGACTTAGTTGGGGAATAGGCTTCAGTCACATTTGGGTCTCCTTTCAGCATCATGAAAAACCTGTTTGGCCTTTATGCCTGGATTGTGGCTTAAACAGTACTAAAGTATCTAGAAGGCCCCATCCTCAGGCAATAGCATGATGTCCTCTGTCATAGTTCTCAGGAGCCTTCATTTTCTCTGTGTTGCTTATGCCCACCTTGGTCTTGAAAAAATCAAAGACAGCTCCTTGGGCATGTCAACCCATTACCTCTGAAGTCACCCATGAGTGTATGCTCATAGGACACCAACCAAGGACTCCACAATGAATTCTCATCTGTGAATACAACCCTAAAAGCCTATTCTTTAAGAAAAAATGTTTGGGGCTGAAGAGATGGATCAGCAGTTAGGAACACTGGCTGCTCTTCTTGAAGTCCTGAGTTCAATTCCCAGGTATCATATGGTGGCTCACAACCATCTGTAATGGGATCTGATGCCCTCTTCTGGCATGCAGGGCTACATGCAGATAGAACACTCACATACATAAAATAAATATATAAAAATTTTAAAAGTTAAATTCAAAAAAAATGTTTATTTAATGTGTGTTACATCCCTTGCACTGATCTTTGTATGTTAACACCACTGTACATCCCCTGCCCCCTGCACTTCATGTACTAAATAAAGACCATTATTATGTGTATTATGTGGGAAATTGACAGACAAGTCAAATGTGTAATTCAAATGTCTAAGTTTAGGTAGATAGATGTTCACTCTTTTACTGAGATGTATAGTGTTATTATTTTTCAGCAATATTCCTCATCCATAAGATGAAAATCATATATTTGGTTTGCTAAAATATATTGTTTATAGTTTATAACCCAGTTTCTCAACTCAGAAGAAATAGAAATACAAGTGGTAGAAATGGCATTTGTTCACTGATATCGTGTTTTTTATACTCACGGATTTTATTTTCTTTATGAGGTTTGAAATTTCTAGTTTTTCTCCTTATATACCATTCCATTTTCTGTGGTGCTTATATATATGTTTTCAAATTATCAAGACAGGTCAGCAGCTTCCCTTTGTCCCCAAAAGGAAAGTATTGCCCTGCATCCATGTGTCTGGATCTGAAGCATAATCATTAAATAGATTTTTTATAATATTGCAAATGTGCAACTATACCCCAGTGCTATGTTTCACTTTCTTTTATGTAACAGTACCATAAAGGAATTGTAAAATCAGGTCATTTGTAAGCAATGTTGTTGTTCCTATCCCCCTTTCAAACGACTCTAATTCTAGGATGAATGCACAGAGATGTCTGCTCCTGTGAACTTTTAGAATCATTTGGAATGAACATTATGCCCTTTCAGAATGCCTTATACAGCATTTGTGCGGAGTTTTAAAAAAACCACATGTGCATACATGAAAGGCTATACAAGGCCTTGACATACTTCCATTCTGAAAGTTCGTTAACGATATCCTTCGAGAACAGTACAGCCTTAATAGGCACTCTTGAGAATTGGCTGATTTTTAATTTAGCTTAATTTCCTAAATATTAATGTACACTTTCATTTGAAGTGTTTTGGAAATTGAGATGGAATTAGAAGGAAATGAACGCAGTATCTTTTCCCGTCAGCACTGCCCAGAGATTACTATGGTGCCATCTTGCCATGCAGCTGTCCTAAGTGCCTTTGTATTTTACCTTTGAGCATGCCTTTGTCTACTACCTCTACTAAATTTAAACAAAGGCTGTGGCATAGCTTATAGAATTGCTGACTGGTTGAGATTATTGTTCATGTGTAGTAAGATTGACTTTAAAGAAGGTTTATAGGCCAGGCAGTGGAGGCATGCACCTTTAATCTCAGCACTTGAGAGGTAGAGGCAGGTGGATCTCTGAGTTTGAGGCCAGCCTGGTCTACCAAGTGAGTTCCAGGACAGCCAGGGGTACACAGAGAAACCTTGTCTTGAAAACAAAACAAACAAACAAAAAAACCCAAAAAACCAAAAAACAAACAAACAAAAAAGAGGGGTTTATAGCAACTGTAGTTACTTTCTACCAAATCAAGGGCTTTTACTCTCAAATCAACCAGGATTCAAAATGTATGTACTTTCAGTTGTGAGAACACAAAGACATGGGCCAAGACGTTTGCTCAATATAATAATCTTTTTTTATGTGACTCATGACATGTTAGGAGCCTTTATTGCAGTGTCTCCTTTGGATATGTGTCTACTTCCCCTGACTGTGATTTGAAGAGAACAGCTGGATTCTGATCAGTAACACTACACAAATTAAAGATAAAGGTCTCTGAATCATAGGATTTCCATTTTCCTGTTAAGATAGCAAGCTTTAAACTTCCAGGATGAGGACAACTACCCGATCCTCATTTTCTTGTTCTGATTATATTGGAGCATCAGAACACAGATATTGAGCACTACTTGAGATCACTTAGCTGCCATTCCCAGGCACTATGAGCTATAACACCATTTATTTTCTGTGGACTTTTCTGGGTTTGAGCTGTATAGATTTACCTTAAAAACCTACTTAGGAAATTACATACTTCATGCACCATCCTATGACCAAACAAGGTTTGTACTTTGATCAAGTCACTTCATTTCCTTTTATTCTATTTTTGATGTAAGAGAGAAGTCAGATTTTGATAGGAACATATATGCTTTTATATGTTTATTACTATGTTTCCCCATCCTTTTTTTATAATAGTGCTTAGTTTTTTATCCCATGAGCAATATACATAATGCCATGAAAGAATGATTTAAGGATATCCTATAAAATATGTATCAAAGATAAAAACCAAGTATCATGACCGAATTCTTTATGGTATTAATGGGTTGGTGCTCCTGTTCTTATTTATAAAAAAATCTATGATATATTTATCAAACAAAATAAGGCATTATTAGATGTCTCAAATCAAAAACTAATACCAGGACTATTTGTTACATTCCATGTGATTTAAGTTCAACTTGTTAAAGATATGTCTCTAATTCCTAATTTCCAAAATAATGACATTGTGTCTTATTCATTATTTTTATAGTAGAATATCTGAAATTATCTTGAAAAGTGGAAAACCTCAATTCCAATGAAAACATTATGTTTATTAAACAAGCAGAACAAGGTGAAGGACTAGACTGAGGACTAGACCTCAATTCCAATGAAAACATTATGTTTATTAAACAAGCAGAACAAGGTAAAGGACTAGACTGAGAAGCCTCCTAAGTACTAATAGGCAAACTATACTAGTAGCTGAAAGTAACACTAATATTCTCTTGAATAGCCATATGGAAATGGAATCACCATGTAATGGTGGTGAGAAAGTCTCAAGCCAGGAAAAATCATAGCACCAACGAGAGAAAGTAAGTTGAAAGTATATATATATATATATATATATATATATATATATATATATATATATATATGGTTGTTGGTCAGTATAAAGGTTTTAAATCATAGAGAATTTCAATATCAAATAATACCATTGTTTTTATAATGCAAATCACAGAGTAACTGTTTACACACTACTTCAAAACCGAGTATTAAGGAAGCAGAATCAGTGAGAAAGAAATTGTCAGCCTGAGAAAATGGAAGGATTATCATTCCTGAAACAAAGTCTATCCTCATGTCCACAGGCACTTAAAGTGACTTCAGCAGGAAGAAAGAGGAATAAGGTCAGAATTACTATATGCTAAACAGAGGCAGTTATTCAAGGTGTGTTTTTCTTGACATATACTAAGCAGTGGCCATCAGTCAGAACTGTTTTCCCCTCCTTACATCATTACATCCTTGGGATAACTGGTTTTGTCTTCCATGACAGTTTCTATAATTCTTTAAATAAATATATTATTTCCTTATAAGTTAAACATTATTTTTTCTTTAGTTCAACTGAATTAGAAAATATTTAGCCCCTATTTCTATCTCATCTCTACACAATCAAATATCCTGGACTCAGTAAAATTAATTATAGATTAGAGAGTCTTGTGACCCATGTTTATCTGATTTTTCGCCATGTTCTAGCTGACTTTGGCAGTTTCTCATTCAATGGTGGTTTTCTTTAGAATCCACAATTCCAAGAACAGAACAGAAATGAATAATATGTGAAGGCAATTTGCAAAGTAAAGCTAATCTAAATTAGAGTGGCATAAGACAATGTAATTGTATTACAATTATTTTAAGATTTATGTTATAAGGCTTTGTGCAAGTCTATTAAAATGTCAATATTTACATCATAATTTTATGAGTCTATAAAGTCATTAAATTTAATGTACCCTGTATTTTAGGAAATGTTTCATTTGTAGTGAATACACTATTAGTTAAATCACCCACTATGAAGATGTCTTCTTATGTTGCTTCTTTCTACCAAGGAAGCCCCTGCATACCATCATAACTCTTAGATTATATTCAGTGACCCTACCTCCACAAGTAAAGGTGCCTACAAACACTGACCAGTAGTATGAAAAATTTAAGTGTATCCCTGTCTAGCTTACAAATAAATGAGAAAGGAAGAAAGGAAGAAAGGAGAAAAGAGAGACAAAGAAAGAGAGAAAGAGAGAGAGGGAGGGAGGGAGGGAGGGAGGGAGGGAGGGAGGGAGGGAGGGAAGGAAGGGAGGGAGGGAGGGAGGGAGGGAGGGAAGGAAGGAAGGAAGGAAGGAAGGAGGAAGGAGGGAGGGAGGGAGGGAGGGAGGGAGGGAGGGAGGGAGGGAGGGAGGGAGGGAGGGAGGAAGGAAGGAAGGAAGGAAGGAAGGAAGGAAGGAAGGAAGGAAGGAAGGAAGGAAGGAAGGAAGGAAAGAAGGAAGGAGGGAGTACCCTAAATTAAGTCATAACTACATAGATCTGGAGTTGGAGAACACAGTACTATGCCCATGAATAAAAGGTGTTAGAATCCTCATCAGCTGACTATTTAAGAGAGGTCGTCCACACTCCCTCACCTCATATATGTAATTTTGCCCCAGTTGCACATCATCTCCTCTTGAGAGGTGCTGGAAGATATAGAAGGTAGAAAGTTAACTGAAAGGGGAATCCCATCTAGACTGTTATGATGAAGTCCTCCTCCATGTTACAGTAATACTCCCCATGATGAAGCTGATTTGAGGTCATTCATATTTGTTTTGTTTACTAAGGTAGACTTGATAGAATTGGTACTTTGTTTGCTGCAACACTTGAGCAAGGTGCAATCTGGTTAATCATCCTGTCATTTCCCAATTTGCGATGTGGTTGAAAGACATCTTTATTGATTTATGAGATAGGCTGGTTCTCAGAAAGTGAATACTTATGCTCCAGAGTCCAGTGTCACCTTCATGGATAGTTAGTTGTGAATGGTCTGTCCTGAGAACTCCACTCTTCCTGGACTCTAGGATGACCACAGGATTAGAACTTATGCACAATTTTTGGAGGTCTGGAAAAGAACATTGTAAAAGCTATACAATGCCTACATTACTGTTAGCATCAAATCTTCATCTTTAATGAGAAATGAGATAGGTTTCTAGTCCTAGTTCTGTGGTTTCTATAGTGTTTAGCATGCCTATATACAGGGATATCCCAAAGAAGTGAAGCAGAGATGACCGGTTTCCATTCTAATTTTAGTACTCTTGTGGACCCAGCAGAGAGTAAGTGCTTCTTGGAAAGCACTTGTTAAGCCCTTACCACTGTAACTACCATTCTACCTGTGATTTTTTGATACACATTATCTTCTGTTTGAGAACCAATCACGATCTGCCATGTTGACAACAACATTTCCCCTCTTTGCCCTGCTTCATCAAATAGTCTGAAGGACATTGGGTAGGAAAAAGTAACTGAAAACATAAACTCAATTTAATACTTATATACAAACTAGAGATTGAAATATATCTTATGGCTCTAAAACCATCTATTACAATTAATATAAAACTGTCTTGGGACTTTACTTAAGTGGTAGATAAGTATGTGCTCTAATTAATTGGATATCATCTTAAGAGAATACATTGTTAGAAGCAGGATTATTTTGCAATTGGGTATATTATTTTAGTGACAGATCAGTATAGATATTTTATTATCCACAGATGTTTGTATGAATGAGCTTTTAAACCCACACAATGCAAAAAGAAACTGAACTACTTCTTACTTTCACTTTGATATACATGATATTTTAAAAATATACCATTATTAATTCTATAGGGGATTTTCAACCTACACTAGGAAATTGCTCCTGTTTGGGGAATTCGACTTTGTGTGGTTTTGTATCACTACAAGTCATTAAAACAGGTCATTGAAAGGTAACAAATGGTGTTCCAGAGTTTCATATAAAAATACTTGGTTCAGTACATAACTAGGTTGTTTTTTGGTTTGTTTGTTTGTTTGCCTCTATGAGTTGTTTGCCTGTATATTCTCAGCCATAAATTATAGTTGAACTAAACATCTTAAATTAGTAACAGATAAGGTTTACTGTAAGGGAAACTTTACTCTCTTTGTTTTGGTTAAATACTTTTAATATTTGTGTGAACAACCTCGGACTAATTTGTGAATTCATATTTTGTTGTATAGCCTTTAGAATAATGTAAGCTGAGGACGAACGTAAAGAAAACTTAGAAGGCTCAAATTTGTCATGCAACAGAGCAGCACAGAAATGGATGCTTGCAAACTATCTTGGGTCTTGAGTGGCACAATCATGTTGTACAGAGCCTTTACCTTTTATTACCTTCTAGTTTCTTTGTGAAGGTGAGTGGCAGCTTCTCTCAGCCTTTCCTCATTGTACTTGCTTGTACTTGTGTGAGGCATGCTGGAAACTCTAAGACCTCTTACTGCAGTGATTTCCTGTGGATACACATGTGAATTTCACCTTTGTTTCCAAGCCCTCCCTTCTCCCCTTCTAGTCTTTTCTACCTTCTTTGCATTTGCATGGTATATATTTAAATTTCATAGTAGTGGTCATTTACTGAAAATTGAATATGACATGGCTCTTTCTACAGACAAGTGACTTCTGTCTTCTCCTATTGTCTTGGTAAAATTTGCAAATACAATTTATTCAATGAAGCTAAAATTACACAATTGTTCCATATCTTTGCTATAGAAAGCTCCAATCTGAAAACAGTGTAGCCTTACTTAGCCCAAGGCTATCACAAAGGTGACAAAAGCATATGTGCTCATTTCTGATATGTTTTAAACTAACAGGATTCTGGAAGAAAAGAATGCCAGCTTTCTGCAGAGAGATTGGTGTCATATATTAAACTCTGGCACAAATAGCCCTCTGTACTCTAAGGAGAATTACTGCTGGGCTAAGCTTGGAAGCTTGTATAAGATAGTTTTCCTTCACCCACAAGGAGCTTTCAAAAGCATTTCTGCCTTTGGGTGGGGAGTTTGGTGAAGGGCTTGGTCTTGAGTCACAACTCATGCTCTCTCCTCTTGTATTTTCTCCCCATTTCCCCCTGTTTCCCCTCTGAATTTGTCCATTTTTAAATAAAATTCTCCTGCCTACTAACTATTCCCAGACAAGTCTAAGCTGCAGACAGGAATTGTGTGTACAGACTTGCCCTACCCTATCTGGGCTCCCATAACCAAAATCTTTAGACTGATTCTTTAGACTCAGTATCAATTCATAGTACATAAATAATTTTGAAATCACTGAAGATAAAATACATCTCTAGCAGGTTGTCTGTTAAGAGACTCTTTCTCATAGTCAGTGCTTCCTTGGTGCATTTTCTTCTTTTAAAAAAATATTATTTTTTATTAATTTATATTCAACTGTCACCCCTTTCCCAGTTTCCCCTCCACAAACCCCCTAGCCCATCCCCTCTCCCTCTGCTTCTATGAGGGTACCCCATTCACCCACACACTTCCACCTCAGCACCCTAGCATTCCCCTACACTGGGTCATCGAGCCTTCACAGGACCAAGGGCCTTCCCTGCCATTGATGCCAGATAAGGCATCCACTGCTACAGATGCAGCTGGAAGCATGGGTCCTCTTTGGTTGGTGGTTTAGTTCCTGGGAACTCTGGGGA
The DNA here is from genome assembly GCF_978045245.1 of Mus caroli. Classification (NCBI taxonomy): domain Eukaryota; kingdom Metazoa; phylum Chordata; class Mammalia; order Rodentia; family Muridae; genus Mus; species Mus caroli. Next base: position 118,390,113 of record NW_028227261.1, read on the forward strand.
GTCTGGTTGGTTGATATTGTTGTTTTTCCTATGGGGTTGCAAACCTCTTCAGTTCCTCCAGTTCTTGCCCTACCTCCTCCATTGGAGTCCCTGTGCTCAGTCTGATGGTTGATTACAAGCATGCACATCTGTATTTGTCAGGCTCTGGCAGAGCCTCTCAGGAGGTAGCTATGTCAGGCTCCTGTGGACAAGCACTTCTAGGCATCAGCATTAGTCTCTGGGTTTGGTGTCTGTATATGGGATGGATCCACGGATGTGGAAGTCTCTGTATGACCTTTCCTTAAGTCTTTGCTCCATTATTTTTCCTTGAGACAGAACAAAGAGTATTTCCTTTAGACTGGAGTAATTCTGGATTTAAATTTTGGAGATGAGTAGGTGGCCCCATTCCTCAACCTGGAGTCTTGCCTAACTTCTGGATATGGTCTCTACAGGTTCTCTCCCTCCTTTGTTGGGTATTTCAGCTAATGTCATCCCCGTTGGGTCCTGGAAGCCTATTGCTTTCCTAACTTACTGCATTTTTACACTGTGTATGAAAGATACATAGGATTCCTGGAGCCACTTTTATAAGAGCGCTAAATCCATTCATAAATTGAGAGTCTTGATGATATCCCAAAAGTACCTCTTTCAACTACTTCCACATTATAAAAAGTTTCTAAGTATGCTTCTGGGACAACAGAGCCTTCAAATCACAGTAAGGCTAGTGTCCTCAAGAGTTAAATGAGAGAATTATTCCTGCTCCAGTGTTTATCTCAGTAATGACATCTCCGTGCCTGGAACTGATCACAGATCATCATACCACAGTTGCTGGTCATGCTGCCTATCATATCAATTGTCTTATGCCAATTGGCCCCTTGAAATAAAACACTTCCTAATATCTGTGATTGAAAAGACTATGACTGGGATTGATAATTACTGATGCACTTGAATCAGCAGGTTATATTTTAAGAATTATGGTGTGCCTACTATGTATTACAGCATTATAGTTGATGCCAAAGATTTAAAATTAGTAAGGCAATGATCAATTTAAATATTATCCGTGATTTTATTGAACACACAGTCTAATAGAGGGGCCAGACAATACATGGGCTAATGACAAATAGAGGAATTACATATTACTGTTAAAATGGAAAAAAAAGAATAGAAGAAAAGAAAGAAAGGAAGAAAGGAAAGAAAAGAAAGAAAGGAAGAAAGAGAGAGAAAGAAAGGGAGAAAGGAAGGAAGGAAGGAAGGAAGGAAGGAAGGAAGGAAGGAAGGAAGGAAGGAAGGAAAGAAGGAAGGAAGGAAGGGAAAGGAAGGGGAGGGGAGGGGAGGGGAGGGAAACAACACAGTGTTGAAATACAAAATAATTGTTATGTTAGGGATGTCAGATAAAGGCAGATTTAAGTGAGTACTACAAGAGAGTGTCAAGTTGGGATGAGATAGAGAATTAAGACTAACAACTCTGTGGAAAGAAAGTCATGTTCATATATTTGATATGCTGTTTCTCTTGTAAGAATATCTGCATTGTCAAGAATATTAGTCCAAGGCAGGTCTAAGTAGACAAGGGTGACTTTATCCCAGATTGTCACCTGAGGAGAGAGGGATTGACTGATGAAACAAAAGATGAGAGAATTTTACATTCTACAGGTTAGTATACCAAGGGGAAAAGTCTGGCAGAAGTTAGGTGGGAGTGTTGCCCATGTCTTCTAGGCCCTTTCTGCTTACCAGTGAGCACTTATGGAAGTTTGTCTTCAAATCTTCTACAGAGAACAGACAAATTCCCATTGTTCTTGATTAAGTTTTTAGAACACTGTTAAGATTATTGAGAAAAATACTGCTGAGCTGTTTATTTATTAACAAGCCAGGGTTAAGTCTCAAACTGGTAGAAAGAATTGACAATGGGAATAGTCTAACTTAGATGTTTAAAGAAAGGGCTACATACAGTTAGAGGGGATACAAACGTATAAAAGGAAGGAAAGAAGGAAAGATAGAGACTGAAAAATAATATGTAAGAGATGGCTGAATTGGAACTTTCTGGATATTTCAGGTGACTCAGACTCATGGTATTTTTGGTATGGCAAGACCATGGGAAGACACATGCTATTTGGAGAGAGTATAAATAGGCCAAAAAGGAGAAAATAAGCAAACTTGCATAGCTAGCTTTGCAACACTTCTTTGGTCTAGCATCTTCAACAGCATTAACCTTTACTTCTTTGAGAGAGGCATTGTCAAGCACTTCTCCTGGCACCTTGGCTAGTTTGGTCGTTCCCACTGATTTCTTCCTATTTGGCAGAGGTTTCTGCTTGATTGTGCCACTGCTACTGATTTGTATTTGGTATCTTGCCATGACTGAACTGGACTGCTGGTATCCTGAAAAATAGAGATTGGAATTGCCCCAAAGAACTACTTCTAAACAGGTCCAGATCCCCTTGTTCTATTTACCATCTTTTCTTCCCTACCTTTGGACAGTAGACTAGAAGAGGAGTCTAAGCCTTTGAGAACTCTTATTAAAAGTAGATTTTTTGTTGTTTTTTTGTTTTTGTTTTTGTTTTTTTGTTTGTTTTTGGTTTTTTACAAATCTAGCTCTACAGATAATAGGACGTTAAAAGACAGCCATGGGTGAGATCAACAAGAACACCCTGAGGAAGAGAACATGGGATGTGACTGTTATAGTGCTGAAAACCAGGAATAAACACTGACAAAATGCATGGTTGCATGGTAAAAAATGTTATTTATGGCCAAACCAAACTTAGAGTATGGTAGGAGAATGAAGTGGACCAGATCAGAAACAAAAAGGCCTTTTTATGGCAAATGAGCAAATGTTTAAAAGTTAGAATTTCTTATTTATTTTTGTGATCATGGAAAGGGTATATGTTAAGAGTTTATGGTCATACATTTTATATATTTATGGTTAAGGAGTTAACATACCATGAAACATTTTATGGTCAGTCAATTCTTGGAAGAATTGAAATAATTTATAATATGCAACTCAGGAGATTATTAAAGAAAAACAAACAAAATAAATCAAGATGACCTCTAGCTGAAGACATGAGCAAAGTCTAACATTGTTTAATTAAAAATAAAATGAAGTCAGCTGTTCCTTACAGGGTAACACACTTCTTAAACACATCTTATCATACCATCCCTTGTACTGATGTCTGGTACTGGCCCCTTCTCTGTTAAACAAAACAAAACAAAACAAAATAAAACAAAACAAAACAAAACAAAACAAAACAAAACAAAGCAAAACAAAACACAGAACTGAAACCAAAAGCAAATGCAGGTTTTAAGTGTCCTGGAGCAGTTTGGTAGAAGTTTGTGAATATTAAAAAAAAAACAAAAGAATTAAGTAATTCTTAATGCAAAGCAGTGAATGAGACCTTGGTAGGAGCTGTGAAAGCAAAGGGCATTGAACTCGAAATTCCTTTCCTTCATGGTCAGCCTTCTCTAATTCCTGGTTTTGATAATCTGACTTCCTAATAGTAGACAAATATTGTTGCCCATTTAAGAAACGTATTCTATTGTTTGCAAAAAATGCCAGCAGCTTTCAAGGGAATCTGGAGAACAAAGGAAGGTGGAGAAAAAAATAAAAGCATTGTATAAATAAGTTTTTAGGCTTGCTTCATCAACTTATCCATACACTCACCACCTATTTGTACTTTAAAGATAGATACTAAAGTTTTTATAATTAATGCATTGTTTCGTTAGCCCCCGGACCATCTATCCATTTGATTGTTGCTTCTATCCCTTATCATCTGATGTGTGGCACTGCCAGTCTCTGCTTTCCAAAGCAGGCAGAGGTGATTAATTGTCACTGGTCTCTGTCTTGTGACCATTATCTCACCATTGTTCTCTGAAAGCATATTTGCTTTGATGCTCTCCTTTTGAGTTATTTATGGCTATTTTAAGACTCCTTCAGATCCTTTTGGCTTGCTTCTTATGCTCTTTTATCAAAGAGAATATAGTTACAGGAAAAATATGAGAACTATAAATAATCCTGAGTAATAGTATACCCACAGATTTAAAATGTGAATTCCTTGAGGATATTTTCTGAAATTTCACATTTGTTTCTTCACTTTAAAAATTATGTTTTAGAATGTATACTAATAAACTGACCTCTCAGGGATAAGTTCAACTTAACACATTTTAAACCATCAAAGCAAACTAAGGGTCTGTTTTCTTAGGGATATAGCCTTCTGGTAGGAAGTATACTCCAGAATAGGCCCCATGACCAAGAGTATTAGACAATCTGAATTGGGCTAGATGAGTTTTAAATAGACACACAGAGAGAACAGAAAGCTGTGTAGTTATGCAGGTGGGAGTTGGATCTGGAAAGAGATGGATGGAAAAACAATGGTCAAAATACATTGTATGAAATCCTCAGAGTTAAGCAATTACCTCAAATTACTGAATAACCAGGATTTTAAGACTCAAACAAACAAAACTCAACCCCATCTTCAAGAGTTTGGATTTCCTGTTCCCTAGGAGCTTTAGCTGGGATAGTCCAGCAGTGGACCTGCAATAACTCTTAACATCAGTGAGAGAGACTTTTCAGGCTTTATCAAATGTTCTTCTGTGTGTGTGTTTTGAGATGGATGCCATCGTCCCCACCTGCAGCACATGGAACTGTCCATCTTCACCATCCTGACAGCATTCCCTGACATCCAGTATTTGCCAGGGCATTTATATCTTGAACAGATCTCTGGTGTCTCAATTGTTAATTTTTGAAATAACTTGTTTGTGCACTTTGTGTGATGCCTTCATAAACAAACAAATGGGGTGGTCCGTATGCAACCCTTTGTTCAGCGTTTCTCTTGTCACAGGCTGCTGTTTCAGTTTGATGGAGAGAAGGGAATGAATGAATGAATGCAAATATGTGAGCATGTTAATATTAAAAACACTTAAAGGAGCAAAAATTAAAGGAACTTATCCTTATTCATCCTAAGAAATGTGATTAAATGAGCTATCATTATTTCTCATGGATTGGCAGCTGCAAGACAAAGTGCATTCAATTATTGCTGCTGTCAATCAGAATATAATTCTGAACTACAAGAATCTCTTTGGTACTTGAAGCCAGCTAAAAGGACTTGCAGAGTTTCAGTGTCCTACCATGATCAAACAGAGCTTTTTCACATCAAGAAAGAAACAGAAGGGGAACAGATGTGTGAGGGAATTGGCGGAGAAGCAAATCCCCTGTCTCAGTCTGGATTGAGAGCCCTCAATTGAATTGCATCTTTGAGAAGAGATCTTTTGAAGGTAATGAAGCTGCCATTCATGGAGAGATGGATCTGGCTTCTCTCATTAGATTGTGCAATGCATTACTGCCTCAACCTTTCCTTTTTCTGAGTCCTGGGCTGAAATCCATCATCCGTATTTTATCCCTAGAACTGAAGGAACCACAATGGTAAACAATCCCATTGTCTCACCAAATTCACAGGTAATTCTAATTTTGTTTAACTTCACCCCTTAAGGTTTAAAAGTAGAACACACATCTGGAAAAATAAATGCAACCACTAGAACTGTCCCCAGTTAAGTGTGCTATCTACAGCACCATTCATAATGCCTGTGGTTTCATAGGTGTTTCATTAATGCTTAAATATAGAGATTGACAGCAATAATTGTAAGTTCCCTTAGAATTTTACAAATTTTCAGTTCTGTGATAGAGTATCAGGCTGGTGTTAAGCGACCTCAATTCTACTGTCTCTCCAACTAATCATACATGTGACCTCAAGCAAATTACTTTTTTTCCTTTGGTTTCCTCTTTAAATGACTAGGAAAGACTACATTTCTTTTCAAAGGGATATGAATATTTCCAAGGCAGAACTGGCATCTGATGGCAATTTCCTAGGTATGGAGTCTTCTTGCTCATTAAACAACTCATCTATGCCATAGATTAGTACAGCTCTAAAAATGGAGAGGAGGGTAGCAAGCCAGACAGTGTGGGTGACTAACCCTCTAGCATAGAAGCTACTATTTTACCATGGCACCTTGGGGACTGATCTGATAACTTTGAGATTTTCTGTCTTCCTCAGAATTTCTGCTTTAGATACTTCTTACATTTCTATCAGGCACCTAACATTTTATAATAATTCTTAGTAAGTACAAGAGGTAAATTATTATAAAAAATGAATTTGAACTAATGAATGAAAAAGAACAGGCTTTGAATTCAGCCCTGTATTCTGAGGCTCTTTCTGCCTCTCAGTGACCATGAAAATTAGGCAAGTAGGTCAGTTTTTCTAAGGTTTCAATTTTTCACTTGGAAAGGTGGGAAATAATAACAGCTATTCTTATGAGGACTAAATGAAATGTTTTGTCAAGTAGTTGCATGGTCCCATGTCTGGACTGTAGAAAGCACTCAAATATTGGTATTGTTATTATTATAATCATTAGTAACAAACATTTTCAGTTATTGCTTTTTATTGCCTCAATTTTTCAAATATTAGGATTTCTTCTAGTGAACACTCCTACTTGTTAAACACCCACATGGGCAGTGATGCTAGGAAGAATTTATGTTACTAGCCAACAGAACAGTTGATTTTCCATTTGGAACCTCTTATCTAAGTAGGCACGTTTGATTGTAATTCTGGGAAAGCTTTTGCTTTAGCTCGGCCAGATGAATATTATATTTTGTCCCCGACAGAAGTCCTGGACTTAGGCAAGACGTTTATCCTCTTGAGTCTCTGAAAGAAAACGTAAATTCCTTAAACCATTGCAAGAATTCTAAGATGAACAAAGCACACCCTTTGCAAACATTCACTCCCTCCTAAGAATATAAATTTGGAGATTAAACAACAGAATAAGGCACGCTTGTGAACATATCAAACAAAATATGTGAATAATTTAATGTTTATGGCCTGCACTTGTGTCAAGTGATAATTTACAATTCAGAGTTATCACTCAATTATTGGTATCCTAGAGAAATATTGAAATTAAAGGAATTCTCTCCTTTGCATCTCTTATGTGTTTATGAAGGTAGAAGTGCTTCAAGTCATTGTTGTTCCAATTGTAAAGCAAATTAGTCCAACAGTAGCTAGATATTAACTCAGCCAACCTTGAAAGGACATGGGAATCCTGGTGGGATAAAGGGGCCAGGTACCTGTTTCAACTCAGTTGCTTCTTGGATGGCTACAGCATGAGTATATTACTTGCTGATGGCCTTTTGATGTGAATCACTGCACAGATGTCTGCGAGAGTGGCCATTCAAGCTATGCCTTCATCTCTTCCTGTTTTGATATGCTTCGTTTCAACAAAGCCTGAAACTGGGTTTGCCAGGACTGCATTACTGGAGCTTTAAAAGTTGGACCACACTCTGTGGCAGTCAAAAGTGTGACTTAAAAGTACTGACTTTGAAAGTCAGTAAGGGCTTAGCACCTCTAGCCCTCCTTGTAGTGTGTATGAATTAATGCAGTATTTCATCCCAACCATCAGTCTAGCTTCATGTGAACCAGGACAACAGATGGGAGAAAAGCAGAACAGAATTACTGTCCATCGAAAGCATTTTATTTAAAGACTCTATTTTTGTAATAACAAAATGGCCATCTGATTATTAAAATCCAGTGTCATTATAGTCAGATTTGAATGATATCTATAGAATTTTCATAGCATATCCTTCCTTTATTTCTTCCATTGAAGTTCTGCCTTTTGCTGTCTCCCATGTGGTCTTGCTCATAGTTTTAAGGACTTTACAAATAAATGAAGATACTAAACAACTTAATCTATGGGAAAAGATTATGTCACTTTGGTAAGATTTGTGACTTATTTGAGAGTCTTATTGTTTGTATATAAAGTGTCTCTCAAAGTGATTCATATGGTGAAGGCTTATTACCCATCTGTAGTGGCTAATTTTGTGTCAACTTGTCACAAGCTGGAGTTATCACAGAGAAAGGCAATTCAGTTGGAGAAATGCCTCCATGAGATCCAGGTGTAAGGCATTTTCTTAATTAGTGATCAAGGGCCCCTTGTGGGTGGGACCATCTCTGGGCTGATAGTCTTGGTTCTATAAGAGAGCAGGCTGAGCAAGCCAGGGGAAACAAGCCAGTAAAGAACATCCCTCCATGGCCTCTGCATCAGCTGACCTGTGTGAGTTCCAGTCCTGACTTGCCTTGCTGATGAACAGCAGTATGGAAGTGTAAGCTGAACAAACCCTTTCCTCCCCAACTGCTTCTTGGTCATGATGTTTGTGCAGGAATAGAAACCCTGACTAAAACACCATCTGTTGACAGTATTGGGAGCTTATGGGTTCTTGACAGTGGCATTGCTATTAAGAGGTAGGACCTGGTGTGTCTAGGAAGGGGCTAACTTGTCCCCAGAGCATTCTTAATATTCTCTCTATTACTGGGCTCCCATGAAATAAATACCTTTCTTCTGCCTCATCCTAAAGTATAATGTACTTTCCAGCTACAGGCCAGGGACCTAGAGCCAAGTGTACTTAACATGGCCTACAGCTAAGAGCTAAAATATATCTGTTAGCCTTTAAATTACATTCTCAAGTATTTTGTCACACAGAAAGAAAAGTTGACTGATGCAAACATTTCTTTCAGCTCTCCAAAGTGAGATAAATAAGGTTAATTTAGAATTCTCAGCCTGACCAGATAATTATAAACTCCCTTTTCTAGAAAACATATATTGAAGCCCACATTGGCATTGCTGCACATGGCATAATGTAACTTAATACCATGCTTCAATGATAGCTCTGCTGAATCATCAAAATTTTGAATTAATCTTTGCCTATAGAGTAGTTTCTTCAATAATTGGAATGCAAAAATGTAATGAAAACAACTATTTTTCAGACCTCTACATTCCTATAAAATAACATTAACATCTTCCATATGCCTTCAACACTAAGATGAGTGGTTAAAAGCACTTTCTGCTCTTCTAGAGAACCTTGTCAAGAAGCTCGCAACCACTGGCCATTTCAGGAGCTCTGACACCACCTTCTGGTTTCCACAGTTACTACTAACATTAAAATGGCATATATACATATGCAGACACACTGACAAAATCAACCAATACCCAATCTATCAATCAAATCTAAAGTGAAGAATATTGAGAAATATCTTGCCAAGCAAAGTGCTAGCACAGCACCTTGCACACTACATGTATGTCCACGTGTCGGGAAGAGAATTGGGAGATTAAAAGAAGCAAACAAATTAGAAGCTGTATGTCTGCTCTATGTCCACAAGACTCAAATAGTTGCAGGACCTCATGCTATTACCATTCAAGTGTTAGACTGTCATTTGGAATGCCTTTCAGAATTGTCAGTGTACTACATTAATTGTCTTTCTCTACACTTTTTTTATTGGTTATTTTATTAATTTACAAATCAAATATTGTCCCCTTCTCGGTCTACCCTCTGAAAACCTCCATCCCAACCCCCTCCCCTTTGCCTCTTAGAGGGTGCTCTTCCAGCCACCCACCCTCTCCTACCTCACCACTCTAGCATCCCCCTACACTGGGGCACCAAAAGTCTCTGGTATCATCAATGCTAGATAAGGCAATCCTCTGCTACATATGTAGCTGGAGTCATGGACCCATCAATGTTGTTGGTGGTTTAGTCCCATTGGAGCTTTGGAGCTTTTGGGTAGTTGATATTGTTGTTGTTCCTATGGGGTTGCAATCCCCTTCAGGTATTTCAGTACTTCACCTAACTCTCCCGTTGGGGTCCTTGGACTCAGTCCGATGGTTGGCTGTGAGTATCTGCATCTGTATTAGTCAGATGCTGGCAGGGCCTCTCAAGGAACATCTATACCAGGCTTCTGTCAGCAAGCACTTATTGCCATCAGCAATAGTATCCTAGGTTTTGTGTCTGCACATGAGGTGGATCCCTAGGTGGGACAGTCTGGATAGCCTTTCCTCCATCTCTGTTCCATCTCTTATCTCTGCATTTCCTTTAGACAGGAATAATTCTGGGTTAAAAATGTTTAGATGAGTGGATGGCACCATCCCTCAACTGCAGGCTGTGCCTCTCTACTGGAGGTGCTCTCTGTAGGCTCTCTCTCCCCTTTGTTGGGTATGTCAGCTAATGTCGTCCTCTTTGGGTCCTGGGAACCACTCACTTCCCTGGAGTCTGGGACTTTCTAGTGGCTCCACCCAGTTCTCCACCCCCCCCCCAACTGCTACATTTTCCTATTCATTTTCCTGACCTTCTGGACTTCTCTCCTGATATTGTACTCCTTTTTTTTTTTCCTTCCCTTTCTCTCTCCTTCCCAGGTCCCTCTCTCCCTCTAGCAGCTTAAAATCCCACCAGCAATTGAGGAGTGTTCCCCTTTCTCCACACTCGCCAGCATCTGCTGTCACCTGTGTTTTTAATCTTAGTCATTCTGATTGGTGTGAGGTGGAATCTCAGGGTTTTGATTTCCATTTCACTGATGACTAATGATGTTGAACATTTCTTTAGGTGCTTCTCAGCCATTTGAGATTCCTCAAATTGAAAATTCTTTGTTTACCTCTGCACCCCATATTTTAATAGGGTTATTTGGTTCTCTGGAGTCTAACTTGATTTCTTTGTATATTTTGGATATTAGCACTATACCGGATGTAGGGTTGTTAAAGACTTTTTCCAAGTCTGTAGGTTGCTGTTTTGTACTACTGACAGTGTTCTTTGCCTTATAGAAGATTTTCAATTTTATGAGGTCCCATTTGTCAATGGTTGATCTCCGATCCTGAGCCATTGTTTCTGTTGAGGAAATTTTCTTTTGTCCTGGTATATTTGAAGCTGTTTCCCACTTTTTCTTCTATTAGATTCAGCATATCTGGTTTATGTGGAGGTCCTTGATCCACTGAGACTTGAGCTTTGTACAAGTAGATAAAAATGGACCAATTTGCATTCTTCCACATGCAGACCATGAGTTGTATCAGCACCATTTGTTGAAAATGCTGTCTTTTTCCACTCTTTTGACATTTTTGTCAAAGAACAAGTGACCATATGTATGTGCATTTATTTTGGGGCTTTAAATTTCATTCCAGTGATTTACCTGTGTGTATCTGTGCCAATACCATGTTTTTTTTTTAAATCACTACTCCTCTGTAGTATACATAACAAACTCACAGAGAAAAAACACATAATCATCTCATTAGATGCTAAAAAAAAGCCTGTGACAAAATACAACACCTTTTCATGTTAAAAGTGTTGGAAAGATAAGGAATTCAAGGCAAATACCTAAACACAATAAAAGCAGTATATAGCAAACCAATAGCCAACATCATATTAAATGTAGGGAAATTTGAAGCAATCCCACTAATATTGGGGACAAGTCAAGGCTGCCTACTCTCTTTTTATTCAATACAGTATTCTAGTTCTAGCCAGAACAATGAGAAACAAAAGGGAGTCAAAGTGATACAAATTAGAAAGGAAGAATTCAAGGTTTGCAGATGATGTTTGCTAACATACATAAGCAACCCTAAAACTTCTACCAGAGAACTCCTATAGTAAACAAAGTGGCTGGGTATAAAATTAACTCAATTCAGTAGCCTTCCTCTACACAAAGGATAAATGGGCTGTGAAATAAATTAAGGAAAAAAGACCCTTCACAACTGTCACAAATATAATATAAAATATCTTGGTATGACTCTAACCAAGCGAGAGAAAGATCTGTATGACAAGAACTTCAAATTTCTGAAGAAAGAAATCAAAAACCTCAGAAGATGGAAACATCTCCCATGCTCATGGATCAGCAGGATTAGCATAGTAAAAATGGCCATGTTAACAAAATCAATCTACAGAGTCAATGCAATCTCCATCAAAATTCCAACTCACTTCTTCACAGAGAGAGAAAAAGCAATGCTCAAATATGTGTGGAATTTTAAAATAAGAAAAGAAAAGAAAAGAAAAGAAAAGAAAAGAAAAGAAAAGGAAAGGAAAGAAAAGAAAAGAAAAGAAAAGAAAAGAAAAAAGAAACGAAACCCAGGAGAGTGAGAACTATTCTCAACAATATAAAAACTTCTCTATACTTTTAAACATCTAGTCTCAGTAACTGCATGCTTAAATACTTAATGTCATTGAACTCTTCTGTTGGGTTGTTATTATACTTATCACGCAGAAGAGTGATTTGCTGAGCATTGGACTCTAGGTTATTGCCTTTACAAATGTAGTTTTTCCTTTAGTATGCCTTCTCCATGGCATTTTCCTGACGACATAATACCCTACAGTATTATAGTCTCCAGCCCCTTTGTACACTGTTTATTTTTTACCAATATTTACTAAATACTTAATAAAATTTGTCTACTTAAATTTTCTGGAATTCTGCAAAATGAGGATTACATATTGCCATCTGTATTTACAGGTGAGAAACTTGAGGCTAAGAGAAGCTTTGAAATCGATAATCATGAGGTGAAATGACAAATAGCGGCGTCACTTTAAACTTAGTAAACTCAGACTGTCTGACCCAGAATCACATCCTTTACCCACTAAAGATTATATATCTTTTAAAATCATACATCATTATTATAACAAAAGATGAGAGCTGCAAAGTTATTAACGGATGTTAATCAAATTCAATAAACAGAGATGAACTAAAAATTGGGATACATACAAATATATCGTCTCTTTATTAATACTTGATACTTGAGTAATATAATAAAATTTCAGGTGATCCAAATAACTTACACTTCCTAAGGAAAAAAAAAAGAGCTAGTCGCTTCAAATGCTTCTAGAAGCACAAGGGATGGTTGAGAAATTCAAACTTGTTCTATGAAGAGTCACAGCTCATTGTTTAGAGGACATGTTTTTTCTTTATTCATATTTGATAATGTTGCCATTTATTGGGAATATTTAGCTTATCAGAGTATTCTAACTCCTTGATATCTTCAACATTTTAAGATTTGCCATGTTTTTTACTGAAATTTACAGATTTTTTAAAAAGATTTTATTTATTTATTATATGTAAGTACACTGTAGCTGTCTTCAGACACTCCAGAAGAGGGCGTCAGATCTCGTTACAGATGGTTGTGAGCCACCATGTGGTTGCTGGGATTTGAACTCTGGACCTTTGGAAGAGCAGTCGGGTGCTCTTACTCACTGAGCCATCTCACCAGCCCCGAAATTTACAGATTTTTATTTCTCTGTAACAATAAAAGTTTTGTCACTTTAGCCCTGGCCTATGTCCCTAACACTACTTAGAGATATTAAATTTGTAAGATTATGTTTCATATGCAAAGTTCATATACACCACTACATATGCCATAAATATTATACAATATATAATTTATATGTATATACATGTATGATATATACACATATGCATATATTTTATATATATATATGTTATATATCATATATGTGTATATGTGCACAAAGTGACTAGAGAAAACTACCTCATCTTTCTGGTTTTATGTTCCTCAACGCTAAAATAAATGCAGGATCTTGAATAGGGGACCTACTCAGTGGTGTCTCACAAAGGAGTTAAGACATGAAATGAAGAATAAGCATCTCTAATAGAATTTCTTGCTCTAAGCTTCAGTAGCTCCCTGATTTCTAAATTTTGTTTTGAGTTTCAGACTAGGTCTGAGGATTAAGTGATAGATATCTGTTTTCCTGAACCATGGAAGCAGCTGTATCCAAGTATGTGATTTTTATGCTCTGATTATGTTTCAGGATTTTGCAAGACCAAAAATCACTTCTAACTGGTCACTTTATTTGAAGTTCTCATGCTGTTCACCAGCAGCGTATCCACATTTTAGGTCCTCTTAAACAAGTGCCATTCTCAGGCCTGTGCAGAATCCTTTCAATCTGGCTAGCTGTAATATGGATAAGACCTTGGCTTACTATTTGTTTTAACTCCTTATATTCATCCAATTTCAATTTGCATTAAGAAAAACATTATTATTTGATGCCAACTCCATTTAAAAGCCTGCACTTGATGAGGACCTTCTTCCCAAATAGAATTTCAGAAAAAGATGTTTGAAGGCATCCATCACCTCAACTCAACAGTGCATCAGATGGCAATGTTCTAGAGAGTGACAAAGAGTAAGAGATTGCAATTTCTTTCTGCTCTTTCTGTATGACGTCAGGAATTGTAATCATTCTAAAACAAAAGGGACAGAGAATGTGGATCATCAATTGTTTCCAAAATTTAAGGATGCCTCTATAATTGAATCTTATCAAACATTTATTTCACAGAATTTCATACATTATACTATTGAGTGAATTCTTTTGCAAAATAACAAAAAAAAAAAACCACCAAACAAACAACAACAACAAACCCTTTTTGGCTTTATGGATCTTTCTCAAAATTGTTAAAATTTTGAATGTAAAATGTAAATAAGAAACCCAGGGCGGGCACCCCCTTCATTAAATATTCTTCCAGCTTGCATTTGCAAAGTATCTTCCTGAAATGATTGAGTTTCTCCGTTTAGTAGCTATGCTTCCAGATATAATTATGTATTAGCCAGGGATCTGAATTTTCTCACTTGTAATTATGTGGTCTCATTAGGAAACTGACTGCGCAATAGGAAATCAGTGATTAAACTTTCATTCGCTGTACCTTCTTCATCAGTCCTTAGAACAGGTGTCAGCACTATTCTCTGCTGGTATTTTGCTCAGAACCTGGACTATTAGTTTGTATGAAAAAATTATGATGATTTATTATGTCTGCCTTAGATACTTTATATTTTGTGGGTTTCCATGGCATCTAATGCAATAAATAATTCCCTCTGGGTCACTGAAAACAAGAAGGTCAGATATTTTTGTTTTGCCCTGACAGAGCAGAACCCTGATTAAGTATAAAGTCACAAGGTGATTTTGTCTGTTAGGAAAACTCCTATGGGATAAGAGTAATGTAAGTGATTATTTCAAGTGGGAGCTGCAACTGGGGCAGCCCATTAGTGAGTCTACCTTGTACTGGAGAGTACTAATGAAATCACATTGGGGTTCTTAGAAGTACCGCAATTGCACTATAATCTTAGGGAAAACCCAAATAATTTTTGATAGCAATTAATTGAAAGTTAACCTAAAGACTTTCTAAGTGTCACAAGCTCCTTATTCAAGGTCAAACATTACAATATTATACAGTGTTTTTTCGTTGTCATTGCAAACCCCAGTCTTATTCAGCAACTATTCAGCTTAAACATTAATTCAGCATTTTCATTCATAGAAATCTCCTTTCGCGAGAGGCCCATTGGTCTTGCAAACGTTATATGTCTCAGTACGGGGGAACTCCAGGGCGGGGAAGTGGGAGTGGGTGGGTAGGGGAGTGGGGGGGGTATGGGGGACTTTTGGGATAGCATTGGAAATGTAAATGAAGAAAATACCTAATAAAAAATTAATGTTTTAAAAAAAAAGAAATCTCCTTTCGCTTTTAATTTTTTTTCATGATTTTTCCTTATTCCACTTCAGTTTCAATCATCTGACCAGAAATCATCTTCCCATTTACTTGGTTGTCTGTATTATTATCCTTTACTGAATGTATTCTAAATTATAAATAAGATTTTAGATATATGCATTATAAAGTTATCAAAATTTAGTTTTAAATTTAATAATAAAAATAACTCAGGTGGCCAGTAGATGTATTCACTTTGGAAAGACTACTTTCAAAGTAGAGATGAATCATGTATTCATTAGTATCAAATACAACAAAACTAGTATCTAGGTGAAGAAAGCAGGCATTTGACTGATAACCAAAAGGTCTTCAGTAGAGACCTTATTGCTGCTCTAGAAACCAGTTTAACTTTTCAGCAGTTCTAGGAATTCAATTCTAGAAGAAATAGAAATTTCTGTGTCACTCAGAAGATGTCATAGTTCTCTGACGTACAATTTTTCACCCAGTTTCCTATAATGTTCCTTGAGTCTTAGGTGTAGGGGTTGTGTTATAGATATGATACTTAAATGAAATTTAAAGTTATATTTAATCTGTCTCATCAAGTTGATTATTAAATTGCAGCCAACATATAATAAGCTGTACATATTTTGTATATTTTTCATTGTGTTTAGATACACAGATATACACTTCTAGAACCATAGTCAAGATAAAGAACAAAGCCACAGCAATCAAGTATTTTCTTGAATTTCTTTAAATTCTTTCTGTTTCATGTGCATGTTCTCAGATAAACACAGAGATACTTCCTGTAACATCACATGGCTGCACTGACATAGATTAAATTGAAGTAGCTATCTTCCTTGGGGGAGGGGACGTCTGGATATCCTGGCTTCTCTCCTTTGGAATATTTACTTTCTGGGTTACCGTGGTGTGGTGCATTTAACAGCTGAGTTCTTCTTATGACAATATAGAATGCTGCTGTGTAGTCAGAACACTGATTTACCCACACACATGTTAAGAACATTTCCTCAATGTAGAGTGGCCAGAAGTACAGCAGCTATAAGTGTGTTTAAAAATCCTCAAATTATTTTCCAAGTGATTTTATTATTATATAGTTGCATCAATATTTTATAACAATTAAAGCTTCTCCACCTTTGCTAAATCCTAGTTTTATAAGCTTTGTATTCTTTCCATGATGAAAGTAGAATTTAGATCTTGCATTTGTTAGGAAAATTCTCTTAAAACTGAACCACATCGTCAGCTTTTTTTTTTTTTCCGTTTTTCGAGACAGGGTTTCTCTGTATAGCCCTGGCTGTCCTGGAACTCACTTTGTAGACCAGGCTGGACTCAAACTCAGAAATATGCCTGCCTCTGCCTCCTGAGTGCTGAGATTAAAGGTGTGTGCCACCATGCCCGGCTAGATTTTTATTTTCATTGGATAAAATGCTTGTAGAATCATACCTGGTGTTAGTTTTGATGAGATTTGTTTGTTTGTTTTCATATGTATATTATGTATGTACATGTATCTATATGTGTATAGGTGTATATAAAATACATATGTGCTTATCTATTCACCACCTTAACTGGGTCTTTCATAACACGAAGTCCTAAATTATCAATATTTTGTAGATTGTGTTTTATACCATGTTTTCTTCTAGAAGCATATTGTTTTGGGTCTGTGTGCATCTCTATGAAATTAATATTCTGACATTTACCTCCAAAGTAATATATTAACACATGTCGCCTTAGTGAATGGTTACACCTTAATGTTCAATTTTCATAGTTAGACATAGGGTTGGTGGACCTTGGTTCTTGGCTCATTTTTCTTTTTTTTCTTTTTTTTTTTTTAATCTTTCTTGACTTTTTTTTTGATTTTTAATATTTTTATTACATATTTTCCTCAATTACATTTCCAATGCTATCCCAAAAGTCCCCCATAGCGCCCCCCACTTCCCTACCCACCCATTCCCATTCTTTTGGCCCTGGCATTCCCCTATATTGGGGCATATAAAGTTTGCAAGTCCAATGGGCCTCTCTTTCCATTGATGGCCGACTAGGCCATCTTTCGATACATATGCAGCTAGAGACAAGAGCTCCGGGGTTCTGGTTAGTACATCATGTTGTTCCAACAATAGGGTTGCAGATCCCTTTAGCTCCTTGGGTACTTTCTCTAGCTTCTCCATTGGGAGCCCTGTGATACATCCAATAGCTGACTGTGAACATCCACTCTTGTGTTTGCTAGGCCCCGGCATCGTCTCACAAGAGACAGCTATATTTGGGTCCTTTCAGCAAAATCTTGCTAGTGTATGCAATGGTGACAGCATTTAGAAGCTGCTTATGGGGCTGGTGAGATGGCTCAGTGGGTAAGAGCACCCGACTGCTCTTCCGAAGGTCCAGAGTTCTAATCCCAGCAACCACATGGTGGCTAACAACCATCCGTAACGAGATCTGGCGCCCTCTTCTGGAGTGTCTGAAGACAGCTACAGTGTACTTACATGTAATAAATAAATAAATAAATAAATAAATAAATAAATAAATAAATAAAAGAAGCTGCTTATGGGATGGATCCCTGGATACGGCAGTCTCTAAATGGTCCATCCTTTCATCACAGCTACGAACTTTGTCTCTGTAACTCCTTCCCTGGGTGTTTTGTTCCCAATTCTAAGAAGGTGCACAGTGTCCACACTTTGGTCTTCATTCTTCTTGAGTTTCATGCGTTTATCAAATTGTATCTTATATCTTGGGTATCCTAAGTTTTGGGCTAATATCCACTTATCAGTGAATACATATTGTGTGAGTTCTTTTGTGATTGTGTTACTTCACTCAAGATGATGCTCTCCAGGTCCATCCATTTGGCTAGGAATTTCATAAATTCATTCTTTTTAATAGCTGAGTAGTACTCCATTGTGTAAATGTACCATAATTTCTGTATCCATTCCTCTGTTGAGGGACATCTGGGTTCTTTCCAGCTTCTGGCTATTATAAATAGGGCTGCTATGAACATAGTGGAGCATGTGTCCTTTTTACCGGTTGGGACATCTTCTGGATATATGCCCAGGAGAGGTATTGCTGGATCCTCCGGTAGTACTATGTCCAATTTTCTGAGGAACCGCCAGACTGATTTCCAGAGTGGTTGTACAAGCTTGCAATCCCACCAACAATGGAGGAGTGTTCCTCTTTCTCCACATCCTCGCCAGCATCTGCTGTCACCTGAATTTTTGATCTTAGCCATTCTGACTGGTGTGAGGTGGAATCTCAGGGTTGTTTTGATTTGCATTTCCCTGATGATTAAGGATGTTGAACATTTTTTCAGGTGTTTCTCTGCCATTCGGTATTCCTCAGGTGAGAATTCTTTGTTCAGTTCTGAGCCCCATTTTTTAATGGGGTTATTTGACTTTCTGGAGTCCACCTTGTTGAGTTCTTTATATATATTGGATATTAGTCCCTTATCTGATTTAGGATAGGTGAAGATCCTTTCCCAATCTGTTGGTGGTTTTTTTGTCTTATTGATGGTGTCTTTAGTCTTGCAGAAGCTTTGTAGTTTCATGAGGTCCCACTTGTCAATTCTCGATCTTACAGCACAAGCCATTACTGTTCTATTCAGGAATTTTTCCCCTGTGCCCATATCTTCAAGGCTTTTCCCCACTTTCTCCTCTATAAGTTTCAGTGTCTCTGGTTTTATGTGAAGTTCCTTGATCCACTTACACTTGATCTTAGTACAAGGAGATAGGAATGGATCAATTCGCATTCTTCTACATGTTAACAACCAGTTGTGCCAGCACCATTTGTTGAAAATGCTGTCTTTCTTCCACTGGATGTTTTTAGCTCTCTTGTTGAAGATCAAGTGACCATAGGTGTGTGGGTTCATTTCTGGGTCTTCAATTCTATTCCATTGGTCTATTTGTCTGTCCCTATACCAGTACCATGCAGTTTTTATCACAATTGCTCTGTAGTAGAGCTTTAGGTCCAGCATGGTGATTCCACCAGAGGTTCTTTTATCCTTGAGAAGAGTTTTTGCTATCCTAGGTTTTTTGTTATTCCAGATGAATTTGCAGATTGCACTTTCTAATTCGTTGAAGAATTGATTTGGAATTTTGATGGGGATTGCATTGAATCTGTAGATTGCTTTTGGCAAGATAGCCATTTTTACAATGTTGATCCTGCCAATCCATGAGCATGGGAGATCTTTCCATCTTCTGAGATCTTCTATAATTTCTTTCTTCAGAGACTTGAAGTTTTTATTATACAGATCTTTCACTTCCTTAGTTAGAGTCACGCCAAGATATTTTATATTATTTGTGACTATTGAGAAGGGTGTTGTTTCCCTAATTTCTTTCTCAGCCTGTTTATTCTTTGTGTAGAGAAAGGCCATTGATTTGTTTGAGTTAATTTTATATCCAGCTACTTCACCGAAGCTGTTTATCAGGCTTAGGAGTTCTCTGGTGGAATTTTTAGGGTCACTTATATATACTATCATATCATCTGCAAAAAGTGATATTTTGACTTCATCTTTTCCAATTTGTATCCCTTTGATCTCCTTTTGTTGTCGAATTGCTCTGGCTAGGACTTCAAATACAATGTTGAATAGGTATGGAGAAAGTGGACAGCCTTGTCTAGTCCCTGATTTTAGAGGGATTGCTTCAAGCTTCTCACCATTTACTTTGATGTTGGCTACTGGTTTGCTGTAGATTGCTTTTATCATGTTTAGGTATGGGCCTTGAATTCCTGATCTTTCCAAGACTTTTATCATGAATGGGTGTTGGATCTTGTCAAATGCTTTTTCCGCATCTAACGAGATGACCATGTGGTTTTTGTCTTTGAGTTTGTTTATATACTGGATTACGTTGATGGATTTCCGTATATTGAACCATCCCTGCATCCCTGGGATGAAACCTACTTGGTCAGGATGGATGATTGTTTTGATGTGTTCTTGGATTCGGTTAGCAAGAACTTTATTGAGGATTTTTGCATCAATATTCATAAGGGATATTGGTCTGAAGTTTTCTATCTTTGTTGGGTCTTTTTGTGGTTTAGGTATCAGAGTAATTGTGGCTTCATAGAATGAGTTGGGTAGAGTACCTTCTGTTTCTATTTTGTGGAATAGTTTGTGAAGAACTGGGATTAGATCTTCTTTGAAGGTCTGATAGAACTCTGCACTAAACCCATCTGGTCCTGGGCTTTTTTTAGTTGGGAGACTATTAATGACTGCTTCTATTTCTTTGGGGGATATAGGGCTGTTTAGATCATTAACCTGATCTTGATTCAACTTTGGTACCTGGTATCTGTCTAGGAACTTCTCCATTTCATCCAGGTTCTCCAGTTTTGTTGAGTATAGCCTTTGGTAGAAGGATCTGATGGTGTTTTGGATGTCTTCAGGATCTGTTGTTATGTCTCCTTTTTCATTTCTGATTTTGTTAATTAGGATGCTTTCCCTGTGCCCTCTAGTGAGTCTGGCTAAGGGTTTATCTATCTTGTTGATTTTCTCAAAGAACCGGCTCCTTGATTGGTTGATTCTTTGAATAGTTTTTCTTGTTTCCACTTGGTTGATTTCACCCCTGAGTTTGATTATTTCCTGCCGTCTACTCCTCTTGGGTGAATTTGCTTCCTTTTGTTCTAGTGCTTTTAGGTGTGTTGTCAAGCTGCTAATGTGTGCTCTCTCTAGTTTCCTTTTGGAGGCACTCAGAGCTATGAGTTTTCCTCTTAGAAATGCTTTCATTGCGTCCCATAAGTTTGGGTATGTTGTGGCTTCATTTTCATTGAACTCTAAAAAGTCCTTAATTTCTTTCTTTATTCCTTCCTTGACCAAGGTATCATTGAGAAGAGTGTTGTTCAGTTTCCACGTGAAGGTTGGCTTTCTGTTATTTATTTTTTTATTGAAGATCAGCCTTAGTCCATGGTGATCTGATAGGATGCATGGGACAATTTCAATATTTTTGTATCTGTTGAGGCCTGTTTTGTGACCAATTATGTGGTCAATTTGGAGAAGGTACCATGAGGTGCTGAGAAGAAGGTATATCCTTTTGTTTTAGGATAGAATGTTCTGTAGATATCTGCCAGATCCATTTGATTCATAATTTCTCTTAGTTTCTCTGTGTCCCTGTTTAGTTTCTGTTTCCATGATCTGTCCATTGGTGAAAGTGGTGTGTTGAAGTCTCCCACTATTATTGTATGAGGTGCAATGTGTGCTTTGAGCTTTACTAAAGTTTCTTTAATGAATGTGGCTGCCTTTGTATTTGGAGCATAGATATTCAGGATTGATAGTTCCTCTTGGAGGATTTTACCTTTGATGAGTATGAAGTGTCCCTCCCTGTCTTTTTTAATGACTTTGGGTTGGAAGTCAATCTTATCAGATATTAGAATGGCTACTCCAGCTTGTTTCTTCATGCCATTTGCTTGGAAAATTGTTTTCCAGCCTTTCATTCTGAGGTAGTGTCTATCCTTTTCTCTGAGATGAGTTTCCTGTAAGCAGCAAAATGTTGGGTCTTGTTTGTGTAGCCAGTTTGTTAGTCTATGTCTTTTTATCGGGGAGTTGAGTCCATTGATATTAAGAGATATTAAGGAAAAGTAATTGTTGTTTCCTGTTATTTTTGTTGTTAAAGTTGGCATTCTGTTCTTGTGGCTGTCTTCTTTTAGGTTTGTTGAGGGATTACCTTCTTGTTGTTTCTAGGGCGTGGTTCCTGTCCTTGTATTGGTTTTTTTCTGTTATTATCCTTTGAAGGGCTGGATTCGTGGAGAGATAATGTGTGAATTTGGTTTTGTCGTGGAATACTTTGGTTTCTCCATCTAAGTTAATTGAGAGTTTGGCTGGGTATAGTAGCCTGGGTTGGAATTTGTGTTCTTTTAGTGTCTGTATAACATCCGTCCAGGATCTTCTGGCTTTCATAGTCTCTGGTGAAAAATCTGGTGTAATTCTGATAGGCTTGCCTTTATATGTTACTTGGCCTTTTTCTCTTACTGCTTTTAGTATTCTATCTTTATTTAGTGCATTTGTTGTTCTGATTATTATGTGTCGGGAGGTATTTCTTTTCTGGTCCAGTCTATTTGGAGTTCTGTAGGCTTCTTGTATGTTCATGGGCATCTCTTTCTTTAGATTTGGGAAGTTTTCTTCTATAATTTTGTTGAAGATGTTTGCTGGTCCTTTGAGTTGAAAATCTTCATTCTCATCCACTCCTATTATCCGTACGTTTGGTCTTCTCATTGTGTCCTGTATTTCTTGGATGTTTTGAGTTAGGATCTTTTTGCATTTTACATTTTCCTTGATTGTTGTGCCGATGTTCTCTATGGAATCTTCTGCACCTGAGATTCTCTCTTCCATCTCTTGTATTCTGTTGCTGATGCTCGTATCTATGGTGCCAGATTTCTTTCCTAGGTTTTCTATCTCCAGTGTTGCCTCATTTTGGGTTTTCTTTATTGTGTCTACTTCCCTTTTTACGTCTAGTATGGTTTTGTTCATTTCCATCATCTGTTTGGATGTGTTTTCCTGTTTTTCTGTAAGGACTTCTACCTGTTTGATTATGTTATCTGTTTTTCTTTAAGGATTTGTAACTCTTTAGTAGTGTTCTCCTGCAATTCTTTAAGGGATTTTTGTGCTTCCTCTTTAGTGTCTTCTGCCTGTTTAGCATTGTTCTCCTGTATTTCTTTAAGTGTGTTATTAAAGTCCTTCTTGAAGTCCTCTACCATCATCAGGAGATATGCTTTTAGATCCGTGTCTAGCTTTTCCGGTGTGTTGGGGTGCCCTGGACTGGGCAAAGTGGGGGTGCTGGGTTCTGATGATGGTGAGTGGTCTTGGTTTCTGTTAGTAAGATTATTACGTTTACCTTTCGCCATCTGGTAATCTCTGGGGTTAGTTGTTATCGTTGTCACTGTTTAAAGATTGGAGCAGAAGCTGTGTTCCACTCACCAGCAGTCCCAAAATCCTGTGGCGGGGGTCGTGGGTAGCTGGTGGTTGTCAGGCAACCCTGCGCTCCAGCTACCCCTGCGCTGATCCGGCCGGATGAGGCCTGTGGCCCTACTCAGGCCGGTTTCTGCTTCCCTAACTAATGCAGTCTCAGGTCCCGCGCGCAATTGGATTGGAGCAGAAGCTGTGTTCCACTCTCCAGAAGTCTTAAGATCCTGTGGTGGGTGTTGTGGGTAGCTGGCGAGTGTCAGCCGACCCTGCGCCCCAGCTGCCCTGGTGCTTTTCTGACCGGATGAGGCTTGTGGCCCTTTGGCTCATTTTTCTACTTTGCATGATTTTACCAATAAAAACCTAAATAAAACTTAGATTTAGGAGACAAAAACCACAATTATCCTGAAATTCAAATGAGAAAATGAAATGTTGATGGCAAAGACTTCATCCATATATTCATCGGTGTACTTCAGGTAGAAATCTTTCTGAGGTAAAGGCTGCATGCCATCCAGGCACACATCATGCTTTGTAGCACCCACAGATGTTCTGACCTAAGATGCATGCTGCTGCACATGTATGGAGTTAGTTGGCAGCTTTTCAGCATTCTCCTCCCCTCCTGCTGAGATGGCATCTCTACTGTCCACACTGTGCTGCGTGCTGCAAGATACCTCACCCACAAAGAACTCTTTGCTGATTTTCCTGTCTCTACCTCCCATTTCACTACAGGTGTGTGGGCATCATAAACACGTGCCACTTTATCTAGCTTGTTGCATTGGTTCCAGAGATTGAAATGAGGTTGTCTGCCTTTCGATGTAGGCCTCTTACCTGCTGAGCCATCTCCATCATTCAAAATTATCTTTTGAAGGAAATATTTTTAGCACGCCTTTAATCCCAGCACTTGGGAGGCAGAGGCAGGTGGATTTCTGAGTTCGAGGCCAGCCTGGTCTACAAAGTGAGTGCCAGGACAGCCAGGGCTACACAGAGAAACCCTGTCTCGAAAAACCAAAAAAAAAAAAAAAAATTTATTTATTATATGTAAGTACACTGTTGTGAGCCACCATGTGGTTGCTGGGACTTGAACTCAGGACCTTCAGAAGAGCAGTCGGTGCTCTTACCCGCTGAGCCATCTCACCAGCCCCCAAGTGGTAGATAGTGGCTGGGTGTATATTCCACAAAGTCATAAATGTCTGGTTTTAACCAGTGTTGGCATTTCATTATATAGGCTTAAAATCTTTTGTTTATATGTTTCTGTAAAAGTATGGTTTTGTAGATGGGACACAATGTTGTTTTTCAACCATTTCTGACTTTCTTTAACTCCCTTCTATAAGTCTTGTGACCAATGAACTTAACTTGTTGTGTAGTTTTCATGTCAGTGTTATATTTTCATAATAGATGCTGATTTAAAATGACTATTTATGTGCGTGTTACTGCTTTGATTTTTATCTACGTGTGTCAGTATTCCACCCTCTTACTCTCACTTCAGGGGAGGTCTAAAAGTCAAGATTTCTAAACTCATCCTGCTTTGGTTTTTCTTGGCCTTCTATAGCTATTGCATTATCAAAAACCTATTTACCATCAAATTCACAAATTTCATTAAATTCAGACTAATGGGATTATTTACTTTCTTTTATACTTTTCTTTGTAGTATTAGTTTTTGTTATAGAAGTATTTGAAGTCGTGTTATTGGTGGCAGAACTCTTCAGAACCCAGAGTTATTTTCCAAGTCTCCTAACTATGAAAATGAAAGAACTCATTTTCTTTCCCTGTAGGACACATGAGGGCTATGTCTTCAAGCTAACAAGAGGGGAGTTCTTTGAAGTTTAGCTTTCTGTCATAGATTTACCTGATCAGGCCAGACTTACCCAGCACCTCCTTTCTCTTTCTCACAGCTGGGTATCAATTCATGTGTAACTGTGAAAATGATATCCGACCATGATCCTTGATCTCTACCCCAATGACAGGGTAGAATTCTATAGGATGTGAATAACAAAGGGATAAATTATGGGGCCTGTCTTATATTTCTACTCACTAAATGTATCTTTTGATGAATTTTCTAGTCATGATTTAGGATGCTATAGTTATATTTTTAATTATTTTTTGTTACTTTTTTGCTGACATATAGAAAAACCTCAATTATTTGTATATTAGCCTTGAATTGAATAATACCATAACTTTGCCTATTAATTCTATAAGATTGTGTAATTTTGTGTCCATCTAAGTCTATGCTGACTGAAAATGGCATATTTGTTTCTATTGAATGCTGTAGTATGGCATCCTGGCAACATGTTTGACTCACATTGATCTTATACCGGAGAGATCAAGTCTTGAACCATAAGTGTGATGTTGACTGTAACTTGAGGACCTTCACAAGATTGAGAAGAGCCAATTCTTCCTGATTGAAAATATTATCAATACCTGTCAAATTTTATCAAATAGATCAAATGCTTTTCAAAGTTAAGCTCCATTTCAACATATTACCTCAATCTCTGTATATTGCGGTGTTCTCTACTTCTCCATTCTTTTTATATATCTAATCATATTAGTGAAGGTTTTCATTGATGAAAAAAAAAAAAAAACATGACCCAAGCAAAGCTTAAAAGGAAAACATTTAATTGTGTCTAACTTACAGTTTCAGAGGTTTCATCCATTATCATCATAGTGGAAAGCATGGCAGTGTCCACACAGGCATACTGCTGGGAGAGTTAAGAGTTCTACATCTTTATCTGAAGGCAGCCAAGAGAGAGACTCTACTTCACAGGATCCTTTGCAGGAGGCTCTCTTCCATCCTGGTCACAGTTTGAGCACTAGGACTCCACAAAGAACACATTTCCTCCAACAAGACTACACATATTCTAATAAGGACATACCTCCTAATTTCCTCGGGGCCAAGCATTCAAACACATGAGTCTATGGACACCAAATCTATTCAAACCTCTATACCAATGCTGTTTATTATACACATACATACACACACATAATCTAGAATTATGCTATCTTTTGAAATATAAGCTTAAGTTATACTAAAATACAAAACTGACACTGGCAATCAGAATGAATGTAAAACTTGGTAAACACATTTTAAAGCTTATTTTGTCTATAAAATTTTAGACCATGAATAACACATTTGGGTTAATAATCATCAAATGGGTAAATAGATTTGGGGGAGGAGGAGGAATAACAAAGCTCATTTATAACTGCTATATTAATTGTTACAGAAAATGATGTTTTAAAAGTACATTAAAATAATAAACTTAATTATTTGTTTTTAGCTTTCTCAGTGAAATCTCCTTTATAATGGCATTCCTTTTCTTCCAACTTGTGAAAATTCCCCATTAAGAGGAAGCTACCAAGCCTGTATTATAGAATAGACATCTCATGGGCAACAAATTTTTCTTTACTATTATTTCTTTTGACTGGAAGCCATGAAGAAACTCTTTATTTATAGCTTATGTTTTGAGAATTTCATTGGTGCATATAATGTGTTTTGATTAAATTTACCTTTAAATTCTTTCCCTACTTCCCTAACCACTATTTCCTCCCAATTTCTTGTGTGTTGGGAATTGGTTCTAATGCTTTATCTTAATTTGGCTCCCAAAAGCCACACTTCCAGATGCCGAGGGTCTCTGCCCCCAGCTGGCTTCAATTGGTAATATGGAATTGCAGTTGGGACAGGGTGGGAGGGTGGGGGAACATTCTCATAGAAACAGGGGGAGGGGAGGGGATAAGGGATTTGGGGAAGGGAAACCAAGAAAGGGAATGACATTTGAAATGTAAATAAATAAAATATCCAAAAAAAAATTCAAAAGAATGGCAGTACATCCAGTGGTTGAGAAGGGATAGGAAGGCAGGACTTCTAGATTGCACAGGCAAGTGACCACGGAGAGAGGGGGAAGAAGATGATAATCTCCATGACTCAGAGGGAGAGAAATCAGATTAAAGAGCTCCAGGAGAGAAAGCATTCAACAGTGCAGGTGGAAAGGGAACACAGCCTAATGATGGGCTTCCCAGAAAGTAACAGAGCAGCAAAGATAAAATATAGATGAAGAAGGTGGTAAGCCAGGAATGCTAGAAGGGAGTGTGTGCTAGCTGCAGGGAGTTTTAGACCTGCCCAACCATTGAGCTAGTCAAGGCATATCAAAATTAGCTGGTGTGTGTGTGTGTGTGTGTGTGTGTGTGTGTGTGTGTGTGTGTGCATGTGTTTCACTTGCAAATTCAGAGCTCTTGGGCAGGTGCAGCATATAAGGGAGCCACTGAGATCATCAAGTGCATTAACTAATTCACCACTCAATTTAAAAAGAAAACATGGAGCCAGTAGTGCTGGCTGCATGTGTATGTGTGTGGTCGTACAAGGCAAACTTTATATGCTTCAGTACAGGGGAACGCCAGGGCCAAGAAGTGGGAGTGGGTGGGTGGGGGAGTGTGTGGGAGGGTGTGGGGGACTTTTGGGATAGCATTGGAAATGTGAATGAAATAAATACCTAATTTTAAAAAAAGAAGCTAAAAAATGTCTGGGAAATATATATATATATATATATATATATATATATATATATATATATATATATGTATTAATGTTCAAAATCTGTATTCATCAGGTAAGTGCAAATTAAAACTAATTTGAGATTTCATCTTCCCCATTAAGAAAGGCTAAGATTGAAAAGAGTAACAGCAAATGCTGGTTTTCGTGATGACAGAAAGAACTCTTCTTTACTGTTGGTGTTAGTGGGACCTGGTACAGCCATAAGGAAAATTCATGTGGAGGTTACCTAAGGAGGTAGAAATAAATCTAAAACATGGCATATTTAGACCACTCCTTAAAATAGTTAGGCTTTGGAAACTGTCATGTTTATTTTGTACTTATAAAAATGTCTTGAAAACTATTTTTCTTTCAGCTTTTAAAGTAAATTTTAAAGATTAGTAGTTTAAAAACATTTAATAACTGCAAGTGCTTTTAAATGATGGATTAAGGTTATCTGATGTAACAAGTCTGCTTAGTTATGACATGTTTTTTGAGGACCTTTTAAGGAACATATCTATTTCATGTAAATTTTCAAAACCATTGTTATAAAATTATCCATAAGGTGCCCATTTCTAGTAGCGTTAAGAAATCCAGTGGTAGCCGGGCGTGGTGGCGCACGCCTTTAATCCCAGCACTCGGGAGGCAGAGGCAGGCGGATTTCTGAGTTCGAGGCCAGCCTGGTCTACAAAGTGAGTGCCAGGACAGCCAGGGCTACACAGAGAAACCCTGTCTCAAATTTTATATTCTGTGTCTGACATGTTTTCAGTATTTCTCACAGAAACAACCTAAGGCCTTGTCAATTTTCTCTGTGGCTTCTCTATTGTTTTATCAATTCTTGATCTCATTGTTTCTCTTTTATTCAGTCTTAATCTAAACATCATTTTCTAGTCTCTAAAACGGAAACCTTGATCCATGACTTCAGATATTTCTATGGAAAAAATCTTAAAATTGTAAATGTTACTGAACATTCTGATTTAAGTACATCCTACCCCACATTTTGAATGTGAAATGTTTTTGTTTTTTCCTTTTCTCCTCTAGTAGTTAAATACATAGGAAGGAGTGGGTGTGTGTAGAAAAGGACCCAGATACAGGATCTGAGTCCACCTGGAATGATATTTACCTGAGATTCAGGTTTAAACAAATAAGGACTCAGGCCAGAGCCAATAGGAACAAGTAGTTACACAGTGCTGCTCCATCCTGTTTCAGTTCCAGTCTGACATCAAATTGCTGTCACTAAACGAGAGACAATTGGAAAGTAAGCAAGGGTCTTCCTTCTGCATTTCCTTCGCTTGAAGATCACTGGCCTATACTGCACACCCCATGCCTCTAAAAGGATATCTTTTTTTTTATTGCATTTTCTTTCTTTTTAATCAATGTATTTTTAATAAGGTATTTATTTCATTTACATTTCCAATGCTATCCCAAAAGTCCCCCATAGCCTCCCACACCCACTCCCCACCCACCCACTCCCACTTCTTGGCCCTTGCGTTCCCCTGTACTGAGGCATATAAAGTTTGCAATACCAATGGGCCTCTCTTTCCACTGATGGCCCACTAGGCCATCTTCTGATACATATGCAGCTAGAGACATGAGCTCTGTGGGGGTACTAACATGAGTTAGTTCATATTGTTGTTCCACCTATAGGGTTGCAGATCCCCCCAGCTCCTTGGGTACTTTCTCTAGCTCCTTAATTGGGGGCCCTGTGATCCATCCAATAGCTGACTGTGAGCATCCACTTCTGTGTTTGCTAGGCCCCAGCATAGTCTCACAAGAGACAGTTATATCTGGGTCCTTTCAGCAAAATCTTGCTAGTGTATGCAATGGTGTCAGCATTTGGAAGCTGATTATAGGATAGATCCCCAGGTATGGCAGTCTCTAGATGGTCCATCCTTTCATCTTATCTTTTAAAACACTTTTTAGTTGTTTAGTGGCACAGAGGAAGAGCAGAGATTGAAAATAGACCTAGAAAAAAGATACCATTCAGTTGAGAAAAGCTGGGGAAATTGAGGCATAGATGCTGCCTTCTTAAGGAAATAAAGAGGAACATGTCCTGTTTGAGGTGGAAAGGTTGCACACCATAATGAAATGAGAATTACACACCTTTAATAAGAGCTGAAAACTTGAAGAATCATCTGTGAGTCTCCAGTGCTGGATTCAGATGTTGATGGAATTGTCCTTGATCTTACTTTGTGTCACTTTAGGATCCCTGCTAAGTTGCAAAATGGAAATGATACTAGGTTAATATTATATGAATATGTGGAGAGATTATTTCATGTTTGTGGCTACTAATAATGCAGCTGAATATGCAAAAATGGGCATCATCAAAATAGTAACATGCTATTTATATTACAGTAAAAGCACTGGTGTTGTCACCATCTATTAAGACCATTTTCTCCTTATGTCTGTATTGGTTTAATTGGAGAGAGTGGTGAGAGAGATCATCTGTTGCTTTCAGCAAATTCTGCTCATTTAAAATGTGTACTTAGAAATACTGGTGTGCTGTTCGTTGGCTTTGGTATCTTTCTAAAATAAAACTACCCCGAACATAGTTCTTTAAAATCAAGCACATTGGAAATCTATAATGTTGAGACACCATGCTGAGCATGCTAGAGACCTCATACTGGAGAGGTAGGAGCATCTTGCCTTTAGGTATTCACATAGATCCTCCTGTGATCCAAACACCCTCAGATTTGTCACGTCACTTTCTTGAGACTAGGCTCTTCATCTATAGACTGAGCAAGTTGCTCAAATTCAATCTATAAGCTTTTAATTGACAACACAACACTATCAATTAAGGGCATTGGGATTCTGGCTGTAGTTTTTCCAAGGCTGCTTGCCTTGGGGCAAGTAACTCAACCATTCTGATCATTGCTTTCTTCTCATCGTTTTTGAGCCGATTAAATAGAAAACTATACATGAAAGAGCAGCTAATGCTTTGAAATCTTAGTAATTCTGGGTGGTGTCTTCCTACTAGAGAAGAAAGTGTAGTTTCTTTATGTGACTGAATGAAGGGGGAAGAACTAAAAGCAATGTGTTTGTGACTAACAGGAAAGAACCCCTCTGATTTAAAAAAATCATTTGCAGAAGTAGCTTTGAAATTTTAGAGGCTGAATAACCCTAAATTTGATTATTGATAATCCAGCTCTTTCCACATTTCCTATGATTATGTTTTTGATGTTTGTTTGGAAAAATGAGTTGCTTCCATACAAATATTGCAAAACACACTGAACAGTCATTTAAGGAGAGCAGTGAGCTCCCAGAATGCTCTCTACTCTTCTAGTTCTGTTAGCTGCCCAGGGGGGCTATGCAGCCTGCCTCTGTGGGGAAGATGAAACACATCCCCTAGACAATGTTTAAAGAGCAACAAACCAACAAGTACAAATCAATAGCCTATAAAATGAGTGTCTAAGTGCAGAGGGGATCCTTTGGAAAGCTTTCTTCAAAGCAATGCCATAGACTCAAAAGGCTGTAGTGCTGTGGATAAGGAAAGACAAAGAAAAGCACAGTTCAGTTAAAGACCACTTAAGGGTAGACAAAGTCACAAATATACAGTGTTTCTGTAGGTGTGAGTTTTGTCTATTTCTTTGTTCAAGTTTTATTTTTGTCTTGTTTAATTTTAAATTCATATATAATATTATGTTATCAATAATGTCTTATACCTTGCTTTCTGTAAACCATAGAAGTATTTGGAACATGGGCTAAAACTAACTTAAAATATTTATATCAAGATTACTGAAATTTACAATAAAACAATTCATTGTAATTCATTTTCATAGAGTATTAGTTTCTCACAAACAAAAATTCTATTGCAAAAAAAAAGGGGGGGGGTTTCTGAGCCAGCAATAAGACTGATTGGTGAAGGGCCCTTCCCACAAAACCAGCAACCAGGGTTTGATTTCAAGGATGGACATGATGGTTAGAAAGTACAAACCTTCTCAAGTTATTCTAAAACAGATTTGCCCAACTTGCAGTATATAGATGCATTGTAATAGTTCACTTACTGTTGCTGTAATAGAACGCTAATGAAAACTAACTTGGGGGGAAAAAGGGTCTGTTTAGCTTTTAGATTGTGGTGACTTGAACAAGAATGGCCCCCACAGGTTCATATATTTGACTACTCGATCCCCAGTGAGTAGAACTTTTCAAGAAGGATTAAAAGATGTGGCTTTGTTCAAGGAAGTATGTTACAGGGGGGGGACTGAATTAAAAACAAAATATCTTTCCTTGGTATGGTGTCTCACCCTCCACTACTTCATATTTATGTGATTTAGAATAAAATTTTAAGCTCTGGTTTCCTTATTGTGAATTAGTGGTAAAATAGAAGAAGTCTCATCCAGGGCCCAGTATCACTGCCTGGTCCTTATGAGTCTGGATATAAAGTTCTAGTTAATGATCAGTGTAATGCCTATTGGCTTCTCGTGAGCTGATAATACCTCTGCAATCAAGTTGCAAGTTGCTTTCTTTTCTAAAAGTTGTCTTGGTCACAGTGTCTCTTGACAGAGCAAAACACACATTCTGAGATACACACCAGAATCACATTACATCATTTGAGGGAAGACAGCAAGAACCTGGAATGGGGAGCTAAAGGAAAGCCATTGAGAAATGCACCTTACTAGCATGTTCTAAAGGCGTATTCAGACTGCTTTTTGTTTGTTTTGTTTTGTTTTGTTTTTTATTCTGTTTGTTTTTAAACTATCTCATGACCATCTGCCTAAGGTAAAACTGACAATAGTAGATAGGGTCCTTATGCATCAACCATTAACCAAGACAACGTCCCACAGATGTTCCTACAGTTCAACACAAGAAAGGTCTTTTCTTCATAGACATTCCTTCTTTCCAGACAAACAAACAAATAAATAAATAAACACAACAACCTAATCAGCACACACTCATATATACATGCACACACAAACACACACACACACACACACACTAATATAATACAATTTAAAATGGTCTCTTTAAAATGAATAATCTCAAAAAACAACAGGGAACAAAAAATAAAAAGCTAGAAAATAGAAGGAAATCAAACCACTTAAAACCAGATTGATTAGAATAAAAGAATAAAAATCACTTAATTTATCAAATCTTAAAAACAATTTTTATGATTATTATCTTTATCTTGTTTTTCATTGTGTTGTCATTCAGTAACATTAACATGGATAGTTGAAAATAAATATCTGAAAATATTTTAATCATATTTTAATAATGAATGTTGATTTAACATATAGCTTTAAACCATTGTCATATAAACTGTGCTTTCCATGGTCACTGTGACAAATAAATATATAATTCTCATTTCTGTGAAAAATACATGATATAACCAAATTTAAAAAGTATTTAACTTACAGTTTGATGAGAAGGCTCTCCAAGGTTAGGAAAGCTTGGACACAGGAGCTAGTGGTGTCTGGTCACATTGCTTCTACCTTTAGGTAGCACAGGGTGATGGCAGACTAGTGTTCTCATTCTCTATACATAGTAGAAAACTTTAATGAGGGTTCTTCCATTTCATTTAGCCCTATCTACAAGTTTTCTTAGACATGTCCAGAGGTTAATCTCTTAGCTGATTGTACCCTCTGTCAAGCTGATAGTTAATATGAGCTATTCCCACCACTCAATAATCTTATCTTAGCACAGAATATATGCATATGATTCTCTAAGTGGTCCTTGTGAAAGCAGAAAGAGTAAAAATACAGAAAGCATGTGTAGCAATTTGAACAAGACAGTGGTCCATCTCAATTGTACTGCGGATCTAGAAGATTGAAAATACCAAAGTTCTGGCATAAAAACAGATACACTGATGAATTGAATCAAATTGAAGACACAGATATAAGCCCCCACATTTTCAGACATGACATTTTATAAAGTCAGAAATACACACTGAAATAAAATGGAGCATCTTCAAGAATTGGCACTGGTCAAGCTCGATGGCTACATGTAGAAGAATCCAAATAGACCCATACTTAACAGCCTACACAAAACTCAGATCCAAAGGGATCAAGGACTTCAACATAAGGGCAGATACACATAGTCAGACAGGGAGAAAGTGGGGAATAATTTTGTACTCATTGTCAAAGGAAAAGACTTTCAGGACACTGATAGCACAGGCACTAAGAACAACTTATAAATGGGAACTTCATGAAAGGTAAAATGTTCTGTATGGCAACACACACATTTTATATATATATATAATATCATTATATATACATATAGTATGAAATATATATATGTATGTATATATATATAATATCATTATATATACATATAGTATGAAATATATATATGTATGTATGTGTATATATATATATATATATATATATATATATATATATATATATCAGGCCACGGAATGGAGATAGATAGATAGATAGATAGATAGATAGATAGATAGATAGATAGATAGAAAGAATCAGGCTAGAAAATGGGAAGTGATTTTTTTTTACCAAGCAAACAACCAATAGAGCACTAATAACTAACATATAAAAAGAACTAAAAATTGATGCATATCAAAAAAGAAATATTCCAATTTTAAAAGGTTCAGATCTTTAAATAGAGACTCTCTAAAGATAAAAACAAGTATCTACTTGCTTATATGTGGATGCTAGCTTTTATGTTTTTGATAAGCAGGCTACAAATCATACACAGAAATTAGGTGTAGAGTAAGGTATTATTAACTGCAAGGGAAGGCTCTCCTGAAGAAGGGACAATAAAATAGACATCTATGGATGGTCTAGATATTGGGACTAGGGAAAATAGAAGATAATAATTCAATCAGAGTCGGGAAGAGCATGACTGACACACATAACACACATACAAGCTCACAGAGACCATGGAAGTCTGCATAGGGTCTGCCATGTTTGGAGACAGTTGGGGATCCCAGCACTGAGAGGAGAGGTGGACCCAAGCTCCCACTTCAAATTCAAACTATCTTCAATTAATCACCACCTGCAAAGAGAAAAACTAGCTTTCTCCAATGGAGTCTCATTGGGTATAGAAACCACACTTAGGGAGAGGCCCAATGCCCAACAGCAGATGGCCAGCACAAAACCAACTCAGTGCTATTCTTGGAGGTATTCTGTCTCATAATGCTTTGTCTGTGCATTTTTTTTAACTTTACAGATTGGTTGCTTATCTATTACGGTTTTTTTAGTTTTGTGATTTTGGGGAATTTCTATGTATGTAAATGTGTGTGTGTATGCATCTGTATGTGGTTTGTTTTTGATTTTGTTTTGTTTTTGCTTTTTCTTTAAGTCTTTTTTGTTTGTTTGTTTGTTTGTTTTGTTCTATTCTGGTTTTTTGTTTGTTTGTTTTTATATAAAAATATGCCTGTCATTTTATTTTTAGAGAGAAAGAAAAGGTATCAACCTGGGTGGGTGGGGAGGTGGTAAAGATGTTGGAGGAGTTACCAGAAGGAAAACTGTGGTCAGAATATACTTCATAAAAAACTATTTTCAATTAAAAATAGAATAAACAAATAGTCGATGAGAAGGAACTACAAAGAACATTCCATACTAAGAATTGATCAATATGTCTTCTGTTTAATGAATGAAATAAATTAACTTTAAAAGCAAATTGTTAATGTTGTATGTACCCTTTTATAACAAAAGGCAGTGCCAACATGTAAGTTGGTACTAAGTCACAGATGGCTACTTTCAAAGCAGGTAGCTCTCAGAAATTTCTCACTTCTAATCCATTTTTGAAGCTTGACAATTATGTTTATAAATTCTTTCCTCTTATCTGTCCAGCACTATATGGCTTCTTCAATATCCTGCATCAAGAGACAAAAAACAAAGATTGGTTTCTGTTATAACTAATGTGATCATGTTTTAAGCATTCTGAAAAACAGATACATAGAAATATTTGGCATGAATAAAAATAATTTGTACCTATAGTTTAACTAATGTTAATAAGTACCAGAGCTTGGACTGACAGGCTGGATATTTAAAGCTGTGTATGTGTGTGTGCATGTGCATGTGCGTGTGCATGTGCGTGTGCGTGTGCGTGTGTGTGTGTGTGTGTGTGTGTGTGTGTGTGTGAGAGAGAGAGAGAGAGAGAGAGAGAGAGAGAGAGAGAGAGAGAGAGAGAGAGAGAGAGAGAATCAAGGTAAAACACCTGTTTTAAATTACAGCATTTACATTATTATCCATAAACACAACTCTGTTTCAAAAAGATATTTAGAAGTATTGTATTTTAATGAGGCGTGCACTGGACTTTGGAACCTTGTTTTCTTATCTTCCTTGCTGAAATAGAATGGTAGCCTCTCGCACTGATGAGACTTTAAATGAAGTCTCCATGTAGCCTTCTGAGAATAGTTAAAACTCTAGCTGAAGTAGCATGGGGATCTATCATATTGTGGCTTGTTAAATTCAGATTTTACACCTGTGTCCATGAGCCTGCAGAACACAATCACTCAAAGGAGTCTCCCCACAGACTTAGCAAGAAAATACAAAGAATATACAAATGTGTATATACCTTGGATTATTATTTATGTATAATATATATATATATATATATATACATGTACTGTGTGAATGGATAGATTAGATAGATAGATAGATAGATAGATAGATAGATAGATAGATAGATAGATAGATAGATAGATAGATAGATAGATAGATAGATAGATAGATAGATCTGGTTGTTTTAGATTTTTAAAAAGTATCTCTTCTTAAAGTTTATTCTGGAAAGACCACCAAATAGCCTTGTCTAGGAGTACCATTCTGCATTCCTACTGAACTCAGTTGTTTGTGTGGCTGGCATCAGCACAGAAAAAGGTAGTGATTGTGCTAATGCATTTTCTCCATCAATAGATGTCAGAAATGTTTGTGAGTTTAAACAATGTATGTATTTAAATGGACTTTAACAATCAGACCATTAAATGTGTGATTGCTCACACACAGTGATCTGATTACTTTCCTAGGCTCTGGCTATCCCTTTCTTTCTCCTTATTATTTTGCAATCTGTACCTTGCCATGGATAATAGGGACTGCTGAATTTACAATAGTACTTTACATTTGCTACTCAATGATGTGTCTCATACATTTTGTTAGAGAGGTGACCTAATTTTTATAGTAGAAATTCTGGCTTTGTTGGGGTGTCTGAGGTCACAAAATATATTGTGCTTGGTCCATACCATCATGCGACATCTGTTCTTGCTCCTGGTAAGTTTTCTCTGTGACATCTCATTGACCTTAAAAGTATGTGTAGAGTCAGAAAAATACTCAGAGTACTGGAGGTGGTCTGTTCCATGAAGGTTTAGAAATATTTAATATTAATGAGTTTTAGGAGTGATAATAATTTGTTAATACTTGTAGTTTGAGTAGGTCAATGAAAGCCTGGAGAGAAAGATATGCACTGTGGTAACACTTACTGAAAAGCACACAGTACATCCCTCCAGCTTTGTGTGTCCTAGCATCCTGAGTGGCATTTAGAGTTCCTTACATACTGCTTTATGATTTCCTTACTGACTGAGAAGTGAAGGCCTCCTCATCCTAGGACATGACTCACCATTTTTCAATTATAATGAAGAAAGGTCTTGTTTGTTGCAGGCATGTTTCAAGCAGTTGGCTGGTGGGACTTTGAGAGATGCTGCCGCCCGTGATGTGGTGGAGTTATCATGATCAACCACTCCGTTCGGACTTCAACCAGTGGCCATGAGCTTTGTCTGATAGACCACAGCAGGAGTTGGATTTTTAAAAAGGAGCAAACCAGGTAAGGTGCGAGGGAGACATCTGCTCATTCATCACTTGTACCAAAGGCTTTGGAATGCTTCCAGGAGGTACTGAATAATGTATAGCTTTGTGGTTGATTTTCTAAGTCCACTGAAGAGGTTGTTGAAGAATGAGACTTCCTTGCTTCGCAATGTATAGAGTAATAATTCAGTCTTCTTTTTTTCTTTCAAGTGAAGAGAGGGGATATTTTAAGGTATACATTAAGCAGGCCTGAGGATACTCTAGATTTTAATTTAATGTAATAGCCAAAATTTGCAGGTAATAGAGTTCTTCTCTATAAGGAGTTATTATGAACTCTAATGACACCAGCAGTTGTACTTTTGAAAGTGTAATAGGGAAAGTGTTGATTTGACATATTCATATTATATAAAACATAGAAATATGAATATGAGTTCATAGTATGTAATCTTATAAACATTCTTTATGCTTGCTTCAGTTCAGAAAATTACACCATTATTCTTGCCTTTATTTCTTTGACAGTATATATTGTTCTGAATTCTATTCATATAGTATCTAAAACAATGTTGCACAGTCAGACTGGTATTGTATAAAGAATATATAATAAGAAACTCATTCAAATATTAACTAATTCTTTGTTTCACTCTGAAAAATTCTTATTACCCAAGATCAGACCTTACATTTCTCATTGACTCTCTTCCACTCAAAAATACATTTTAATTGATCAATTATCCTACCAAGCCACCAGAAGCTAGGTTCTCTGCCTTTAAGAGAGTCAGCACTTTTCTTTAATGCTTTGGAAAGCAAAGTTTTCTGTAGGCTGAATTATAACCACAAAAATCCTGAGTACAAGTTTTAATGTTGAAACCAATTGGGTGAGGTAAATGTGCCATACAACCATTTGAGTTCTTTGAAATTGTTGCAAATTTCTCCTTTTAACTTGTGAAAAAAAAAGAGTAATTCCACTCATCCAATATAGTATATATATATATATATATATATATATATATATATATATATATATATGTGTGTGTGTGTGTGTGTGTGTATATATTTCACACACATGTGTGCAAACACACACAAACACACATATACACCTCCCCACACAGAGTCCATTAGAACCTAACATATGCGAATGAAAATTTGACTTCATAATATCTTGCATATTATATGTTACATAATAACATCATAGTCTATATAACCATTTGGATGTTAATTAGGACATCCAAGGTGTTAGCAATCAACAAATTGTAACAAGTCTAACATGAATACTTTCCTAACCACTTATCAACATGATGCTACAGAACATGAATGTGAAAAGCAATCTCTTATAGATTCAAAACTTGGTTGGAAATTATAAACGTGTGGCAGAAACCTGAATTCGGCAGACTGCACGGATGATTAGCTTGTTTTGTTTTCAAGGCCATAGTGTCATTCACATTTACAAGTTTTATGGATCTGTAATAAATTTAAATGCTAGATTCATTACTGGAACAAAGATCAATCCAACCACATAACACACATCTTATTCAATCCTTATCGTGTTTTTGTTTGTTTGTTTGTTTTTTCTGTTACACTCCAAAACACTGCAAATTTGGTCAGAACTTAGTAATACTTGTATCTGAGATTCTCAGGATTCTCAGGTTTTTAAGCTTGCTTTTGATGAATGCAGAGGAGTATTTATCATAATTGTGTTTATTATAGTATTTTCAACAAATCTGATTTCATATCAAAACTTCAATGTTGTAAAGAGAATTGTAAGGGGGAATAAAATGCCCTGTTTTCAAGAAAAACACTCATGTGACAATCCAATTAGCCATTATCTTGCCACAAAGGTAGAGATCACTCTCATTTTTGAACTTCACATTCATTTTGTAGGATATTTTGTCTCTGAAGTGCTTCAGTCATTGGCTTGGGGAAACGGTCCAGTAAGCAATATGAAACAGCTTCCCTTTCCAAGGTCCTTTGAAGTAAATTTTGTTAGTTACAGCAGAGATAGCACCTTCTTCAATAGTGTGTGAAAATATAGTTTGAAGGTACCCTCTAGAATACATTCTCGGTTAAAATTAACTATTTTTTAATGAACAGAAATATATACATTGTTGCTTTATGTATCACATTAATTTTCTAATCGTTTTATTTTTTTGTTATTTGGACGTTCGTTTCCCAATTTTACTGTGACATGGCTTATTATAAAAAGACAAAAATGTCAAGGTTTCTAAGTTCTACTTCTCAAAAGTTTATTTAAAATATCCATGAAATTTCATTTGATTTGTTAGCTGAGAAACATTTTATTCTTTCCTAAAGCACTCTTGAAGGAAAGGTTTTTCTAGCTCAGAATTATAGTATTATATGTTTCAACATAGAAGCAATATTAAGCTATAAAGACAGGATATGAAAGGTGAGATTGTTTCCAAGGCAGTTTTTTTTTTCCCAAGGCAGTTCTAATAAGAGTTTACTCCATGTAACATGATGTGCAGTCTCCAAGGCAGTTCATGAAAAACACTTGGGTTCCTTCTATATGCAGTGCCTTTATGCTCATGACCTGCAGAGAGGGAAGTGAGGTCTTGCCTGTGTATTTCTTCCCATTCTGAGGCCTTCTGATACAAAATCTTGAACGTTTCATAAAGCGGCTCCTCTATCAATACAACTACCACACAAACTTAAATGCTTTGAACATCGTTGGAATTTATAACCAATGTACAACAATACATAGACAGAAACAAAATAATACCATTCTCTTCCTTTCCATCAAGTGAGTACAAACCTGGACAGACAAACCAAAATACACCACAACATGTGAAAAGCTCACTTTTGACAAAATATGTTAAAATCATTCATCAAATTTTTACTTTGCTATAAATTGAGATGGATTGTTAAGCATAAGAGGTTGGTAAAAAAATATCTTAAAATGAGAGAGGCGTGTTTTCCCTCCAATTAAAGAGGAAGAATTTTAGGACATGACAGACAGACATGAGAGCTCATTATACAATCTAATAGCCTCAATATGGTGCTAAAATGAACATCATGTCGGAAGAATGGGGCACTTGACCATGGGGCACAGGATGAGATGGAAGATGACAAATAGGTAGTGGCTGAGTTGAAGAACTTTGTATGTACAGGTATAGTAAAATAGAAACTAATGCCATTAGTATAATCCACCTTAGAGTTTCATCTACATCCTGGCAGAGGGTAGAATGGAGCCATGAGAGGTGTGTTTAGAGAGGTACAATACACAAAGAATGCTCAGATCCTTCCCTGCAGAAAATGTGTATATAATAGCTGACTGAGTCAGCACAGCCAGCAATATTCCTTGTCTACCAGCAGCTCTTCTATGCTGTCAAACGATAGCTAAACAATTGTGTTGCTGTGAAAATAGACTCCCACGTCTCTACTTTCTAACATGTTTAGGAATAGCTTTAAAATCCTTCACACAAAAGGGGAGCTTTTGACTGTCTTGTTTTCATCACACTCATGGACACAGCTGTACAGGGGCACACAAACACTGAGTGTGTGCTTGGAATTTAACCTCAGATCCTCGGCTTGAAATTTATGCTTCAATTAAGGTGGGGGCAGCTGCTACCCACTTTACGTTTCCTGTGAGACTTTCATCTCTCAGGCTTTATCCTTCCCTTCATCGTTTTATCATCACATCAATCAGTGTTTCATTCCTTGGGAGCCCAGCATGCATGGCAGGCACATTTTTATGTCCAGAAAGCAAAGCTACCCTACTTAGCGTGTACTGCTTACTTAAACCTAAGTAAGTAATTCTGTTGAAATCATCACATCCTTCCTACCACAATGAACATTTGGTGAAAATAATAGGGAACACATGAAGATGTAAGGAAAGAAAAATTATGAAAATGCTCAGCAAAAAAAAAAAAAAGGTCACTATCAGTCTATGCTTTCTTTACATAATCCTCAGTGAGCCAGGGCACATTACCACCTCCACCAGAGGAACTTCATACCTTGCAACATCACCTTCATTCCAGTTATTTAATTGGAAATTACCATAGCTACAAATCATTTCTCAAGTATACCAGAGTCTGGCTATTTGTGTACTTATTTTTAGATGCATTCTTTGACTGTGGTCTGTGCAAAACCTAGTAGCCTTACTCTAAATATACAGTCAGGGAAATATTGATATTATTCATTGAAATATAGGTTGTTAAGGCTGACAACCTTAATAGTCTTCCTTAAGACCTAATTCTAGAGCCATAAGATGTGCATTAGATGTGTCCAATGACTAAAGGAGCGTTCAAAGCCTGTGTTTTTGGCAATAGACTCCATAGCTCTCTTTGTGGGTGAGCAGAATAGTTTACCTCTTCTCTGAAAGTAAATGAAATGGTTAAGGAGTGTGCTTAGTGTTGTAAATGCTCAGTGTTAGTTTTATTTTGTGGTTTTGTTATTTAGTTTTGCTTTGCTTTGTCGTCGTCATCATTAACTTTTAAGTTCTGGGCACTTTGAATAAATTTTTGTTGAGTTTTATAAACTTGTTATTGAAGATGACAATAGCTTTATGGTTATGGTTATAGCCTTTAGGAGTATTCTGTTTAACATCATATATCATTCATATTATACTATTTCTGGGGATTATAGTATCATTTTATTTACAGTCAAAGATTACAATGTTTTATTCTTAGCAAATTATAGTGTTTAGATTCAGTAAAGCACACTGGA
Source organism: Mus caroli (assembly GCF_978045245.1). Classification (NCBI taxonomy): domain Eukaryota; kingdom Metazoa; phylum Chordata; class Mammalia; order Rodentia; family Muridae; genus Mus; species Mus caroli. Next base: position 118,432,119 of record NW_028227261.1, read on the forward strand.
ACTCTCTAAACTAGATGTTAACACAATTTTACAGCTGTAACAGTTTACTTGTCTGTTCACACAGTTCTCTAATTCAGAAAAACTTGAATCTGAAATCAATGAAGCAAGATCCATAACTATGCCTTTGACCATTTTTATTTTATATAGAGGAGAAATATTATTAAATTTGAAATTAAAATTTTGAATTAATGCTGCATTTACTATGGCCCAATAATACTTTAAAAGTGGGGATCATGATTAAATTCACGTGTCAATTAAGACTGTAATAGGAGAACAATGCAGATACCTCAAAGACAATTACCCAAGTAGCTGGGCAGAGCACTGTGGACTCTTGGTAGTATGCAGCTCCATTCTTCTTAGATGAAAACACTTCTCTATTATTAAGAATATGATGGAGGAAAATGTAGATGAGAAAATGGCATTGAGCGATGGAGAGAGAAGTAACCAAAGCTGAATCAATGACCTCCTAGGATAGAAGTGTGGTCATGACAAACCAAGAGGGGCCTGTCACTCATCCTCTCTTAGAAGTTTACTGTTCCCCTCATGTGAACAGAAGGAGCTGATATTGATGCGGAGTTGGTCATGCTTGTAAAAAAAGCATGATGTTGAATGGATTAAAATCCAAGAAGCCACGCCAAGGTCTAATAAAATATGTGCAAAAGGTTTTGGACAGAGAGGTAGTAAATCACTGAGTGAGAAAATTGAACATTTCATTAGAAAAAAATTATTCATTGAGGTTTAACAAGAAATTGTCATATGACTGCAGAAAAATTTTACAAAGTCTTTTCTGCAGAAATGTTGAAGGGACAATAAGTACACTGAATAAATCATGTCACTTTCCATTAAATCTAACTTGGTAATGAAATGATAATGATAAACACTAAAAATTAAATATTAGTTCTGTGTAAATCTATATTTGCACTGAAATGTAGGCATAGTTATAGCTGTATTTGAGATGAAGAAGCTGCAAAATAGAATAATACATTTCCAAGGCACACATAGCTAATGTGTCAACAATTTTCTCCCAAGATCTGTTCTTTACAAGAGCATATAATATTTTCATATAATTTTGGTTTTCAGATTTCTAAACAAGCAAACCATTCCTTTTTCCAATGTATACATTTATGTATACAATATATATATACATATATATATATATATCTCACTTAATTGTGTGATACATTGATATGATGTTATGTAACTTTCTGCTCCTTACTCATGTATGTATTTGCATCTTTGTGTGTGCATGTGCATATGTGCATGTGTGTTTATGGTGCTTTGCTTTGAATTTGAAAATATTTGGGAGGATAGATTTCTACTGCTTCTTTTGTGTGGCGGCCCATTACTATAATGAATACAATGCACTGTGATTCTCACCAAATGTTTGCTGAAGGTACTGTCAACAGTCATCTGCATTTGTGTTGTGAGTTGGCCAAATACACTTTCTTTTCTTCTGTTCTCTCATAGTTGTCGCTCATCTTTCCTTCTTACTTTTCTTCTCTCCTTTCCTTTCTTTAACCTCTAAAGCCTCTTGACTTTCCTCTACATCCCTACCTGTAGACATACTAATATATTTTGCTTTGCATTTTCTCTGTTTATGCCAATTGTAATCTACATCAACATATCTTTTCTTGAGATATGAAAGCTGTCAATAAACTTATAATTCTCTTTTAAATTTAATAAAATTCAAGCCAATGCTGCTTACTCTCTCTACTGTTGACCACAAATAAATAATTATTTTAATTAGTCTGTATATCCTTGAGTTCACTACACAACCTAGGCTGACTTTGAACTTGTTTGCAGCAATTCTTCTACCTTAGCTTTATGCCTTTCACAAGTTTAATAATAAAATTCAATATTCAGGCTACATTTTATATGTCCAGTTAAGGCTAATTCCAAAAACAAAGCCACTTGTATCAGTTGCCTCCTGAATGCCATCAAAATATTTTACTGAGTATAATTTCATGAATTCTAGGCCATAAACAATAGCTTCAGCTTCCTATTTTTCTTCCAGATAGACTGAAAACAATTTTTATCTTAAATATTAACTTTATTCATAAAGACCATATGATGCCAACAATAATTTGAATAGATATGAAACATTATAAGAAGAATCAGTAAATCTGTGAATCAGTACGGAAAACCATAGCTAAGCAGATTCTGGGAAGGTGTGATAGTGAGCTGGAACACACATAAAATCTCAGGTTGTCCGTCTACAGCTAGACCTTGATACTAGTATAATAAATCACATGTGTCATAAAGAAACTGTAGGATATCTTGGCAAGAATGCAGCTAGGGCAGAGGTAGGAAAAAACTTGTCTGATATAATTGAGAAAAGCTGGATCCATTTGACTGTACAGGAGAATTTCCAAAGGCAGGCACAGAACAAGAGAAGATATTTGGGAGCAAGGTTATAGAAGCCAAGTTATGTCAGGGTAAACACTCTGGATACAAATTCTAAATCTGTTCTCTTGAGAACAATAAAAATGCTTGATTACCATGAAAAATGCAGAACAATGTGCTCCAGGAAACCTAAATCAAGTCAACTTGGCTTTTGAAAATTGCCCATTTTTGTCATCTACCCAACAAGTGGATTGGCAAGGACAAATCATTGAGAAAGGTAGGATCCATTTCAGCTGAATGACTAAATGAAGTTATAAAGGAGAAACTATCTGGGTAAAGTTCGGAGTGGCAGACAGTAGAGGGAAACCACATGCTTTAGCTGAGAGGCTGCAAATTTAGAGCTCACACACTTTTGCTCATACTCCCTACTAAGTCATAAATGACTGTTCTTATCCTGGAAAATTATGCCATGAGAAAGATATCTTTGACAGACTTTGAATAGTCCCCCTGTCAAGAATAAGGCAGACTTGGCTACTGTTGCTCTTCTATAGCTTAGATGCAATCCCTCATGAAGCCAAGCAGAGTCTGGGTCATTCAACACAACAGGATCACATAGTTCATCAGTTCATAGGATTCTAAATTGCCCTAAATGTTATTGTTGGTATTTTTATGGACTTTCCTGAATACTTCAGAATGAACCTATACAGAAGTAAAATATCACAATTCCTTGTGATCATTTGAATTTTGCTGTCTCACTCCTTGACGATTTTGCAGTCTGTGTGGTCTTTTCCACTTTTAGCACCACACCATAATTTGGAGCCCCATTTTATCACCTAGAATCATTTGATATCTTTGTCTTTTAAAAATAGATTTTCTGTCTAGAAGATTATCCAGATACCAGGATATGCATTTTAATACGGAAGGATTTCACCAAAACTATAGTCACCAGATAATGTTAGAGAGCTAGGGAAGGGAGGGAAGCTGAGACAGGATTGGGGAGGGACAGAAGGAGGAAGAAAGAGAGAAAGACAAAGAGAGGGAGAAAAGACAGACAGAGACAGACAGACAATGAAAGAAGACAGGCATACAGGAGAGAGAGAGAGACAGAGAGACAGAGAGACAGAGAGACAGAGAGACAGAGAGACAGAAAATATTCTAGTAGTGTAGTAATGACCCCTTCGGGTTTGTTAATCTCAAAAAAAGCCCACATCAAATATCATTGCCATGCCCTGAAGGATAAAGTATTTATATCTTAACTCGGTATGGGAACTTTGTATGATCAAACTCTTTATCTCTTGGGGTTCATAAATTCCAGGCACCCTTTTTAAATTTTTTGCCTCTGTTATCATACACAGTTTGTCTTCCCCTGGTATAATATGGGGTTCCTAAATCTTCTTCTTTGACCACTGCAGCAGTGTCCACTAGATCTGTTTCTCTCACTAGAAAGTGAATCCTCTAAGGCAGGCATCAGATCCTATTCATCTTTGCTTTCCCAGGACATTTACATCTTAGTTTTGGCACATATAAATGAACATATGCCTTTTTCTTCTCAGTCATATCAAGATTAACTCATATAATTCTTCATCAATTTTGATGATTAGAAATCAAATACTGATATCCTTGTCTTTACATAACTTAAATGCCATTATGGGATGTGAGAAAAGAACAGTGGGCTCTAGAAAGTCAAGCAATAAATATTGGAGGCTGGAAAATATGATGGAAATGATCAGTATTGAAAACAAACTCTATCTCCCCCAACTGAAAATACTTCAGAAGGTATTCAACAGTACTCAAACTGTGACTGTATAAACACTACAGAAGTGATGTGAGCAATTAAATTCCTTAGAGGAAAATGATAGAAAGGTTGTCAGTTTAATTGAATTTGCTGACTCCATATAGCTAAACCTAAGCTAGACTTTAAAGATCAGTATTTATTTTAAATATATCTTAGTTGAATTTAGCATGTCCAAGATCATGTGTGTGTCAACTCTAGATGACAAGTTGAAAACCTAAATAAAACACACACAAAATGAATTACATTGGCTGTCACCATTCTATCACTAAAATAAAATGTGCCTAAGGTTCCATGCCATTTGTCCTAAAGTGACAATTAAAGTAAGAACCCTTGTGAATAATAGGAGAGGCATCAAAAAAGAATCTACATTAATAATTCAACACATACAATTAGTTTCTGGAAGTTTGATTATAAGTAAAATGATACAAAGTGGAGGTTAAAATATAAATCTCTGTGGTGAAATGTGCTTAGCATATGCCAGAAGTTGGGTTAACAACCCCCCAAAACACATAAAGAGAGACATAGACACACACACACACACACACACACACACACACACCACACCACATACATACACACACACACCACACATACCACATACGAGCACACACATACGTGGACACACACACAAACCACAGACACATGCACACACCACAGACACACACATACTACACACACAGCACATACGCATGCACACACACACACACACACACACACTGAATTAATGTTTAAAAATGCTGAGTGTCATTCCCATTGAATTCATACTGCTTTTCACATGATTGAAAAAGTGAAAATTTGTAAATTAAAAAATCTGAAGTCAGGAATGAAAAACTTACAAATTCCTAGCAGCTTCCTATCCTAATCTTAAATCTCTCTAGGATATAAATCTTAACATTTAGATATGCAAATGGGTTATTGCATGAGTAAATGGACCATCTTTATTGTAAGGCAGTGTGCAAGCTAACTGAATACTTTTATTTCAATAATAATGTTTATTTCAAGGTGTGAAGTTATAGTAAAGTAGTAACATTTCTTTGGAAGAAATATGTAGTGTTTTTTCTCCGTTTGACTTTCCACCAAACAGAATTCTTAATTATGACTTGGAGAATTTTCACCATTACTGTCCAGAAGAAAGCAGTAAAATACAGATTGATTTCATTTGTCCCAAATTCTGATCACCATTCCCAAATGAGTGATAGCTATCTCACTTCTGTGAGTTATGTCCCATAGCTCATCCTTGTCAATATGTGTTACAAATGCTTGTTTCAAATTGTGGCTTTTAATTAATCTAAATAGTTGCATTGAACATCATTCTATATATCCTAGTATAATCATATATTCTATACTGCCGAGAGTCTGTGTCTGGTTTGCTTTGAAAATTCAATCAAAATTCTGATTTGCATGGAACTACAGGTTGAGTATTGAAGTTTCTCCCAAAGGTAGTATTATAAAGATCAATACAAAATGCAGCTTGCCTTGCCTACTGCAGGATGTTCCTGTTTGGGGACGGTTACAGATTCAGGAAAGAATTCTGTATTTAGAAACCCAGAAACCAGAATGTGAGTATGTCAAAGTCATACAGTGAAGTTAGCACAGATACTTAAGCCCAGATTATATCAGTGTTTATATATATATATATATATATATATATATATATATATATATATATATATATATATAATAGTAACAGTTGCTGTATGAACACTGCATGCCATAAATTAGTTAGAAACAAAAACTATTTGGATATCATTTTCTTTATACTAGGTACTGTGAAAAGTTATTTTCCCCTCCTTACTAGACACTATAAATTCTAAGGTCAAGCACTGATTTCATCTCACACTTAAATAGTGTCTGGAAAGAAGTGACATCAGAAATTGCATGAATGAGCCATTGAATGGTTAAAGATGTGCATTTTTATACTTTAAGAAGTGAGCATTCCCATTTGTACAATATATTAAAACATGGAAAGTACTAATTTCCTTGCCAAGACTCTAGAACTGCATGCTTTAATAATTCATAAAGATAAAATTTTCTTCCTGCAGGCAGATCATGGTATCTTTAGTGTGCTTTGTTGTGAGGCACTCTCAGCCTGTGTTCTGCATATATCTGCTGTTAACTTTCCTTTGGTTGTGTCACACTAGCATGTTCAGAGGACATTAAAACAAATAGAACAGCTCATTTTTGAAGTATGCAGCTTGTTCTAGATGTTTATACATCTAGTGAAATTCATTTAAAAAGGACTTCTGAACATAGCTGTACTAAAGATTGTATTGTTACCATTTAGTACTGTTAATTTAATAGGTACATAGTTGTAAGGTTGTTGTTACATAAGAAATTAAATGCCAGATTTTAATATTACAACTTGAAGCAGCTTAGAGAGGCATCATTTCATGACTGCTGAGAAACTTACATATTTTCAGGTACAAGACAGAAAAGTTGCAATAGGGACCCGGGCTCTGCACTGACACATTGATATTCCTCATCTTGCCTCGTATAAATAAAACAACTCAGTTCACTCAGAGTTATGTTTACAGCACCATCAAGGAAACAGATAACATATCACCATGTGTATTCAATATTAGAGATATACCTGACTAAATGACATTGCCGGGTACTCAAGTCACCCTGAGGTCACATTTTCAAATGTTCTCCATCCACACTGAATGCACAATACTAAAGAACAGTGGAAATGTGTTGTCAAAGACAATGAAATTGAAAGGAGCTATATAATAACATTCTTGTGAAGATGGTCTTCAGATGATCGAATGACTCCATCAGGAGTCCCCCGAGTTTATTTGTAAAACTTAAATTAACAACCATCTGACACTCTAGATGCCTTTTTGTGTGTGTGTGTGTTTCTCTTTTACCTCGTTTGTACTTACTATCTTGTAAAACATCAACTATATTTTTTAATATATTGAGCTCTTGTGAGGTTAAAAATCACTTGTTGGCACTGGCTTACATTATTGAGAGTATAGACCAATCTGTATTGATGTTTGGAACATGACAAGATATGTTTGCCCATGAATTACCTAAAATCTCCATGCATCACATTTACATTATCTGCAAATGCCCATTCTTCATCCTTTATTCAGGTCTTTGAATTATTTAAATTACTATTTTTAACACCACTAACTTTCCCTTTAAAAAATGGTAAAATTTTCTATTTTATATCACTGTGTGTTGCTTCTTCAGGTTTCATGTATTTGTTTCATAGTCCTAATAACTTACTATCTGGGGATAGAAACAATATAAAATCATATTTTTTTAAAAAAAGGTTAAATTATAAAGCAAAGGAGTAAACCAGTAAAGGGAGTACCATGAGTGATGTGAAGAGCTGAAATCTTAGATTATGCCTAAGTCGTGCCTTCAGCAGGTCTTTGAGGAGAGCTTCCAGAGCATTGAAGTTATGAAGAGCAAAGAAGGCTCTGAGGAGAATACAAGTCAAAGGGCTAAAACCAGCAGAAAAACCATACCAAATGGGAAAAGGGATAGGATGAACTTGTTGCTTTTGTTCCCAATATAGCTTTCGTTTACATCAGTGTTGAAGATCAGAATTTAAATAGGAAAGGAAGAATGTAGAGTACTGAGGGTAAAGCTCAAGGGTATAGCACTGGCCTAGAAGGTAAGAAACCCTAGTTCTATACCAGCATCTCATCTATTTTATTTACATATATATCCTCATGCATAATACACACACATACACACATCTGTAGATGTGTACATATACAGGCAATATATATAATACATACATTCATACATATAATATATACATATATTGGGAGACATGATAGATTGATGGTAGATAGATAGATAGATAGATAGATAGATAGATAGATAGATAGATAGATAGATAGACAGATAGACAGATAGACAGACAGATCATACATATATCTCTAGTTCTCACTATTTTCTCTGCTTTTTAAATGTTCTGACAAGCTCAAGGCTTGCTCCACTCAGCATCTCCTATTGTCAGCAAGGTGTATTCATCAGAAGGAAAGCTGTGTTCTTCCTTGTCTACAACTCTCCAATCATGGGTCTTACAGTTGTGGTTAGTCCCCTTGCTAAGGAAACGATTTTTAACTTTGATATCTGGCATATAGGTCTCAATATATTGTGAGATCACAGGCTTTTCTACAAGTATGTTCACTGATAAAGGATGCCAAAACCCATTCATTCAGGAACAGCTACAGAGTGGTTCAATCCAAGTTTGTTGTTTGTAATGCCTCCCATTATATAAGAGAATACTCAAGGTCTGCACTCTCTTTTAAGGGTTCATACGGAACTGCCTTGTACAGTCCTTCAGTGATTTGGTACTTAGCTGTCTTGTGCCCCAGGTATACTTGAGCCTTTGTAATAGTGCTCACTATCAGAGGTTTGGGAATTAAATACTAATGGGACATTGTTCTTTAGTGAAAAGTATCAGAGGGGTTTGTGACTTTCTTTTTCTTCAAGTGTTTATATATATATATATATATATATATATATATATATATATATATATATATATATATGTATGTATGTATATATATATATATGTATGTATATATATATATAGATCACTGTGGGTTTTGCCTTGTTGGGATTGAACTCTTTAGGCTATTTAAATGGTGTGAATAGTACAATAAAGAAGCCACCTTATTGAACTCAAGAGCAGGATGGTATCAATGGATATTAAAGAAATAGTCTTTTCAAGAATAATATGTGTAGTCAGTTTATAATATTGAAGGAGAATAAAATACATATGAGATAGTGGTACAGTTAGACACTTTATAATACCATATTTGATATTTGAATTTTCAACTACATACAAAGAAAGATCCCTGAGATACTATTATCATGGGACAGGCACATTCTGGTCCTCCAAATGACAGGATTCTTCTTGTTGCTATGGTGAGTCTGGACATGATAGAATCAGTGGGGACATAGAGACAAGGGTTATGCTACTAAAACAGCTTCCATCAGAGGAGGGGGGAATTTTTCTGCCTATGTTGAGGCAGTTAACATCATTTCAGTGACATACAAAGAGAGAAAAAGGATGCTGGAAATTCAGTCCTGGCATCAGCCATTATTAGGTGTAGCCAGTGCACAGGAGACTCTGATGAAAGTTTTGGGATGGGAGTTATCCAATTTCATTGTGGCTCCAAATTATATGGGTGTTGTGTCACGACATAGATTCTAATTCAGAAGTTCTGAAATGGTTCCTGTTATTCTGCTCCTTACAAAGTCCTAGATCATGAGGTTGTTAGCCAAGAAGCTCGCTGTGCTTGAATGCTGTAATAGAGATTTGTTGGCATCTTTTTTCTCTTCAGGATTCTCAAAAACCAAAGTATTGGAATTGGTTTAGCCCTAGTTTACTTTCTTCTTCATTCTTCATACAAGGCATCATTCCTTATGATGCTTGCTATCCCACTGACACCCACTGTAACGTCTTTTAGAAGGCTGATGATGAATAAATTTCTCACTAAAATTTCAAAATGTTCTCCCTCTACAGATGTCTTTAAGTTATTACATCATATTCTTTTTATATATATTTATTCATTTATAAGAAAAATATAATACTTTTAAACTGTAAACATCCAACTTGTGACTTGTTTACAAATTTTATTTTCTTCATTAGGTATCCATCCTCTGGACATCAAAGAAGAGAGTGAAATTATTTGTCTCCCAATAACAAAGGGTGAGAGTCTTCTGACATTTTCTAGAGGGTTTTAAATTAATTTATTTTGCAGAAAAGGAGCATTCATAAAAATGCATATACAAAGTTAAGCAAACAATGGAACAGCATGAAAAATTATTTTCTCTTATGTGTTTAACTTTAAATAGCTGTGCATTTAAAGTTTTTGTTTTTGCATTTGTTTCATTATTGTTTATACATTTGTTTCATTATTTTCTGCAGTTACAGAGCAAAGCAAAATGACCCTGGATAAGAGTACACTTTTCTTTGAGTAAAAAAGCATCATAATCTTAACACTAGTATGTTCCTTAAATTTAATGAAGAAATATTCAGAACTGAGCATTTAAGACACTAACAGTCACAGGGGCTTTCTTCTACTTACCACATGTGAACTTTGACAAATTAGCTTGACTTTCTGAGTGCCAGGCTGTTCACTGGTAAAGTCTGACTTGCAGAAAGAAATACATCATGGCTGGGAAGTAGTGGTGGAGACTTTTAATTTTAGCACCCAGGAGGCAGAGGCAGATGGATCTCTGTGAGCCCAAGACCACTTTGGCCAGGCAGGGCTATTTAAAGTGACTTTGGGGGGGAGAGAGAGAGAGAGAGAGAGAGAGAGAGAGAGAGAGAGAGAGAGAGAGAGAGAGAGAGAGAGATATCAGGAATTTGATAACAAGAAATCTATGCCTATAAATTGTAAGCATGGTATTTGGTACACTGTAGACTCTCACTGGATATTAGGCATTAATCTCAGTAGTATGAGTGTTAATTATTACTTTCCTAACAAGAACAAATTTGATTCAGAAAGAACTGGCTGGCACAGCCTTTGAAATCATTCGTGATCTGGCACTCACATACCAGCTGCTAATTTACTTGTTTATTTCATTTGATTTTCCTTAGCTGCACATAAGGCAAGTGGGTGGCAGAGCTTAATTTATTTGTCCCCTTTTTCTGAAAATGTGGGGTTTTGGCTCTCACACTATTTTGAGGCATGGCCTGGTGGTAGCACTGGGGATGTGCACACTTTGGGAAGGTGGGAGGACTGTGTACCTCTCCTGGTGGCTCCAGCGGCGTTCTTTCCCCAAGTGATCATCATAGGTGCTACATTGCTGGTGCTACCAGCCAAAGGCCTCTCCTCCTACAGATCTGGAAACACATGAAAAGAGCCATGACTCACAGGCTACAACTTTCTCAGCTGCTTGATACAATCACTGATAGGCTCAGCTCCCATGTTTGCATCACCCCTCAGGCTGCCTGAAGGGGATAGGGTTCTCGAGCTTTCCAAGGCAGTGCTTCCAGAGGATCCCTGACACAACTGGGACATACTGTGGACAGGGTGGGACACAGATGCTGTCCCTTTGCTGAAATCTACGGAAGGATGATCTGAGGTGGTAGGAGGGTATCTTCGGATACTTAGAGGTATGGCGTTTGCAGTATTTTTTAAATCTTTCTTTACAAACTGTCAAAGAATCCCTGCTTTCTTGCCTTGATCACACACAAATTGAACTTTGTACATTTCTTTGTTAGCATTTACCTTGTGTTGTCTTGTGCTGTGCTTCTGGCTATGGCCTCCCTGCCTACTGTGGACTATGTGCTCAGTGAGGGCAAATCTTTTCATTCACATCTTTGTTTCATGAGCTCTGAGTTCAATGTCTAGCAGACAATAGTGCTTAAATAGTAACTCTTAGTTGTAAGAATGCACAGGTTGATAAATGGATAGATGAATAAATGAATGGCTACACTCATCAAATGAGAAAAAAAGATAATAATCCAGCATAGTGGATTTTTGGAGATATACAAATATGTTCTAATTAGCAATAAGACATTTGGTGGAGAGTATTCACTTCAAAGTAATTTAGATACAATTTGGATATGATTTTAAATTAAAGAAGAAATATCCTTAAAAGTAAAAATTGGCATCTCTGATTATGAACATTGTCTGAACATGCCTTAAATAAAATTTAAAGCATAATTAATTTACATAAAGATAAATTTATTGAATCTATAGGAAATTTACATAGAAGAAATATTAACTTTCAATGAGAAAAAAAATGATTGGTGTTTATCCAGGCACTTCTTGTAATAGTGTTTATTAAATGCCTAATTTGGCTGGGTACAATAAACTGACAGATGACTTGAAGTAGATATTTAGATGCTTAGAATTAAATCAGGAAGCAGATGGATAAATAAATAATTGTAGTAGTAGAAAAATAGAGATCTGATCTCTGGGCATGTTTAGCTATACTCAGAAAAATGTGATAAAGGAAAAGGTGACGTGGAACTTGGAATATATCTAAGGGTTTATCCTGACTGCAGGAAACGAAAGAGTTGTGTTTGTGCAGGAAGAGGGAGAAAGAGGGAGAGGGCAGGACAGGGAGAGGGTAGGACATGGAGAGGGCATGGTGAGCAAAGTGTATTCTGGGAAATGTAGGACCTCAGTATTTTACAGCAATCACAGTGAGTAGATGAAACCAGAAAGGCAGGGGGAAGGGAAACTGTGGTTACAAAACTGATCCCTCCACGTAGCGGAAGTGTACTTGAGAAATATAATAATCAGTGCTGATTACTGCCCACTGATTGTAGAACTTTGCTGACTGAGCACTCTAATGTCTTTGTAACCTTTATTGTTGTTCTCCTGCAATGAGGAAGTATAGCTCAGTTGTGTAGTTCTAGATCCACATGTAAGGCAGTTGATTAAAATAATATGATAAATGATTTAGTTTTATAGTTTTATGTGCTAATTGCACATACACCACTTTACAAATCAGAAACATGCTTGGAAATGCAAATAGTGTTAGTAAATACTCAAATGGACTCACTATTCAGATTATCAGAACAAAATCGACATCATCATATCGTCCATCTCAATAAATGTAGGAACGTTTAAATGTATAAGGCAATCTATTATTTTATCCATAAAGGAGATAAAAACTGTTCTAAAATTGCTTTTTGTTAGTTTCTTTTGCATGATATAGAGTATATACCTGAAGTATTTACTATAAAGTTTTGTTTGGTGGACAGTGTCTTACTCTATAGCCCTCATTGATCTCAAACTCTTGACAATATTCTGGTTTCAGCTTCCTAAAGGCCAAGATTATATGTGTAAGCCTACAAGCTTCAGCTTATAATCTAGTTTAAATTTTATTTTATTTATTGTTATCCATATAAATGATTAATTAGACACCAGTTTCTGAAAAACTGGTTTTCAAAAATATTTAGTATGTTAGAGAAAGGTTTGTAGGAAACCAAAAACTCTTCTTTAAAGGCTTTCTGATTATATTTTGATATTTATTTGACTTGATTTGAGTGTCTGTTTTCAAAGAACTATGTGTAAGAACACAAATAACTCTGACATTGAAACATGTGGTAGACACTTATGCTGTAAGGCATTAGTGGAAGTAGTTTTATTTAGCAATGTCAATTCCTTTAATCTTCACCTATAAGGTGGGTAAACTTTTAGAATCTCCATTTTACAAATGAGAAGTACATGACTGAAAGGTCTTAAAAAAGATCTTATTCTGGTCATGAACCAGAAAATGCAGAAGTTAATTATTGTTTTTATGTTTATCAAGACAGGATTTCTCTGTGTAGCTCTAGTTTTCCTGAAACTAGTTCTGTAGTCCAGGCTGTTCTTGAACTCAGAGATCTGCCTACCTTTGCCTCCTGAATGCTAGGAGTAAAGGTGGTATACCACCACCACCTGACATATTGTTTTTATTTATATTCTTTTGGTACCAGAGAGCAAACTTAGGACTTTGAACATGCTAGGCACCCACTTAACCACTGAGCTCTATTTACAATTCCCTGTTGGTGTATTTGTCATAGTTGTGTAACTTGCCTTTGTGTGTGTGTGTGTGTGTGTGTGTGTGTGTGTGTGTGTGTTGTGCTAGAGATTTAACTATGGGATTTGGAGACAGTGAACTATATACCCGCTCCCCAACATACTCACACACCTTTACCCTCTGCAACCCACGCTTGTCTTGTTGGTTTGTTGGTTGGTTGGTTTTAGAAGCATGGGTATTGGTGTACACTCTGTGTTGTTTTGAGGGGTGAGGTTTAAAAGTGTAGAAACTACCACCAAACACAGACACTATTGCATATGCCAGCAAGATTTTGCTGAAAGGAACCTGATATATCTATCTGTCTCTTGTGAAGCTATGCAGTGCCTGGAAAATACAGAAGTGGATGCTCACAGTCAGCTATTAGATGGAACACAGGACCCCCAATGGAGAAGCTAGAGAAAGTACCCAAGGAACTGAAGGGATCTGCAACCCTATAGGTGGAACAACAATAAGACCTAACCAGTACCTCCAGAGCTCATGTCTCTAGCTGCATATGTAGCAGAAGATGGCCTAGTTGGCCATCATTGGGAAGAGAGTCCCATTGCAAACTTTATATGCCCAAGTACAGGGGAACACCAGGGCCAAGAATTTGGAGTGGGTGGGTAGGGGAGCAAGGGGGGTATAGGAGACTTTCAGGAAAGCATTTGAAATGTAAATGAAGAAAATATCTAATTAAAATTTGAAAAAAAAGTGTAGAAACTATAAATTTATTCACATATGGTGGCCACTTTCAAGGATGAACAGAAGGATCATGAGTTTGAGGCTAGCTCAGATATACAATAAGTTCAAGACCAGTCTACACTATGTTTAAATAGTAAGATAGCATCTCAACAAAATAAAACTAAAGCTTTGGATGAAGGAGGGCTTTTTCCTCGGCCATTAGATGATTTCACTTGTTAAGGTGCTGGGATTTCCTCCTTGTCTTTGATGTTCCACCAAGAGTGCTTTCTGGAAAGATGTATATAATTGACTGTGCTTGATAAGCCAATGCCAGCTGAACTTGTCTGAGTAAATTAAAACAAAAATTTTACAAAAAAAAAAAAATTGAACCTATAGGGGCCATGTTCTTAGATCTTAAACAGTATACTTCATTTCAAGTCTTATAAGAGGACTGTGACCTTCTGGATGTCATAGTGGGAGAACAAGTCATAGAGCCATGAGGGCACAATCCAGGAACTCAGCAAAGAGAGAATTTTATTAATGGAATGGTGGGTAATGCTATAGCTGTGTCTAAAATGGTGGTAGGTTTTTTTTTTTTTCAGTTGTAGTTTAAGCTGATGTCATAGCCTGGAAATTTTGATAAGCACAGTTCCTGGGATGGAAGGTACAAAGTGGATGAGGAAACAGTTTTGGTGAGCAGAGCAGAGTCAGTGGAACAGCCCAGAGGACAGTGAGATAGAGCACAGATGAGCTTGGAGAGTTCCACCTATATTGAGGGTGTGAAGTTTTCAATTAGAATAGCAGTTCTGAACATGTGGGCCACAACCCATTTGAAGTGTCAAACAATCCTTTCACAGGGTTTGCCCAAGACCATCAAAACCACAGGATTTATATTATAATCCTTAACAGTAGCAAAATTACAGTTGTGAAGTAGTAACAAAAACTATTTTTATGGTTGAGGGTCACCACAGCATGAGAAACTATACTAAAGGGCACAGAATTAGAAAAGTTGAGAACCACTGGATTACAAGACTTACTGTGCTCTGTTTTGTCTCATTTTGCTTTGGTAAGCAAAGGAAAAAGATGATGGAAGATAAATTAAGTAGGTTCATTCAAGATCGATTAAATGAACAGCAGAGAGATTTGAAAGGTCAATAAGGGGAAAAGATTGATGTTCTAATGGATTTAAGCATTTCCATAGGAACAATTTAAGCAGAAATTTAAAAGAATGATATAAACATCCAAAGAATCTAAATCTGAAATGAAAAACCAAACCTTGCTGGAACTGCATTCCCATAGCACAAAACACACAGGAATAGTGTTCCCCATCCTGCAAAAACAGGGCTTTTTAGATAATATACAAATCTGAATGAAAAATCCATCCTTTACTTCTTTACCATACTCTGAAGCCCCAAATAACACAATTCTTTAACTTTTCCTCTATTGTTTGATGACAGGTTTGCAAAAGATAGATAGCCAGAATGTCAGTGCTAACACATTATGCCCGGATGTCTATGTTTGCCCTGTGGTATGGAATGATGACGTATGTGCTGCTGTATAATGAGCATTAATGATGGTCAGAGCTTACTCAGGACACAAGATGCCAGGGATATCTGAGTGGAGAGATCATCTGGCATTAGTGGATCTTCTTCCCTAAGCCTCTGTGATTTCTAAATGGGCAAAAAGCAAGAATATAAATCTAACTTGGGTTTCAGCTTTCTGGCTGAACTTCCTGGGAAGCACATGTATATATTTCAAGATGAGCATTCGTATCAGGAGAAACATTATCTGAGACTTTCAAACTTAGGGAAAACAAGGAGAAAAACATTATGACAGAAAAGAGAAAAGGAAAACACCAGCTCATTTTGTTGAGTTGTACTTGAAATTGTATGTAACCAAATTAACATTTTTGAGGCCCCTGAGTTTAGGGTGAAGTTTGGTGAGTCCGAATTAGAAATGTCTGTAAACAGCAACACTTGGGTGGCTTCTGCCCAGGAAAGAAGGTCACAATTGGTACAGTAGAGCACATGGCAGGCATGCTCATTTTTTAGTGAGCATGTTATTTCTTTTTAGTAAAATTCTTTTTTGGTGATTTTTTTTCTTATGACAGAGGACAGTGCCCCAAACTAAATGTTCTTCTTTTTGTTATTCCATCACATGGAATCCTCTAGGTCATCATTTCTTCAAGAGGAATTCTTAACAAGCCAGAACTTAGAAAGCATCTGAAAAGATTTCCTAAATGGTTAGCATATTTTTAAAAAGAAGGCTGAGTTTTAGTGTTTGTTACACTATGTTCATCTTAATCACATTCATCAAAGACTAGTCATTCAAATATGAAAAAAAAAATACTCTGGTGGTAGAACAGTGTGTCTTTCTACCTTCTAACTCTAATGCGGACTTCTAACATCTATCCTTTTCCCTCTGGTAGTGAATGTGGAGCCAGTGAAAAAAAAGGAAAGCTACTGGCTCTGGAGAACAAATTCAGGGCTATGGACAGAGGTGCTGCTGGAGTGGGGGCTTACATATATACCCAGTTATGCTATCATTTTACTTTGTTCTTTTAACAATCAAATCTAGTTTTATTTGAATGTTTTTCAGCTCTGATGAGGTTCAAACCTGCAGTGCCATGCATGCTAGGCAAATGACCTACCAATGACCTCTGGGTACTTCCCAGTCCTTGTGCTTTTTTCAACTTTGAAAAAAATCTTGAACAGCAGAAAGATTCCAAAGATAGTGCAATGAATTTCTGTGTCACCTTTATCCAGAATTAGTCTTTGTTTAAAAATCCGTGTTCTTTGCTCTATTTCTCAGTTTAATTTTGCCAAGTGTATTTCAGAATAAGTTCCATATGTCATGTCTCTCCATTCTCTGATGTTTTCAAGTGCATTTGGTAAAAGCAAGAATATTTCCTAACATAAATATCATCCATTTGTTAAATTTCATCAAACCTTCTTTACCTCTTCTGTAATCCATGATGAATTTTGTCAGTTGTCTCACTCATATGATGTACAGAGCAGATGCCAATATAGTCTCAAGTCATTATTTCTTTTACCGTATTAGAACTTTGATTCATAGGAAGATATGGAAAAATAATTTTAGATATTTATAAAGGGCCCATGAGGACATTAGATATATTGAGTGTCTTTTAATTCTCATAAGAGACATGATTGTGAAGTAGTATATCCATTAATGTTCTCTGAGAACTCCATCTCCATTGATTTTGTTTATACATGTGTGTTTATACAGTTATATTCCACAAAAATGATCTCTAATCAGTGAGGATTACATAAATGATGCTGATCTCATAGGAATATATTGCCTGGTAATATTGCAGCTGTCTTAGTTTGTGTCAGAACATTGTGGGATGTTTACACCATGATGAACTTGCTTGTCAAAATAGAGCCACGTGATGTTGTCTTCCAGTTGTCTTTCAGTATCTTCGATGTCTTAGAACGCTCAAAGCCCTCACATAAAATCCTATAGACTTAAAATAACCTCTAAATTACTTATAGTATTTAGTTCAATGTAAATGTAACTGCATCTTATGCTGCATTGTTAAGAGAACTAGGATGAGACAGAAGTCAGTGCAGACACATTTTTTAAAGTGTCACCTAACCAACATCTTTATTGTTTATGATGTTATTTCATAAGGATACTGTCATACAGGAATGCCATGAAGTTTAAGCACATTCCCTCATACAACCCTCTCCTTTCCTCTCTCTCCCTTCTGCTTCCATTGTTCTCATCACCCTAGTTTTTTTTGTTTGTTTGTTTTTTGTTCATATTTCTTTTTTTTTTTATCGTGTGATTTCTTTTTTTTTTAATTAGGTAATTTCCTCAATTACATTTCCAATGCTATCCAAAAAGTCCCCAATACACTCCCCCACCCAGTCCCCCACCCACCCACCCCCACCCCTTGGCCGTGGCATTCCCCTATACTGGGGCATATAAAGTTGGCAAGTCCAATGGGCCTCTCTTTCCAGTGATGGCCTACTAGGCCATCTTTTGATACAAATGCAGCTAGAGTCAAGAGCTCTGGGGTACTGGTTAGTTCATAATAATGATCCACCTATGGGGTTGCAGTTCCCTTTAGCTCCTTGGGTATTTTCTCTAGCTCCTCCATTGGGGGCCCTGTGATCCATCCAATAGCTGACTGTGAGCATCCACTTCTGTGTTTGCTAGGCCCCGGCATTGTCTCACAAGAGACAGCTATATCTGGGTCCTTTCAGCAAAATCTTACTAGTGTATGCAATGGTGTCAGCGTTTGGAAGCTGATTATGGGATGGATCCCTGTATATGGCAGTCTTTAGATGGTCCATCCTTTCTTCACAGCTCCAAACTTTAACTCTGTAACTCTTTCCATGGGTGTTTTGTTCCCAATTCCAAGAAGGGGCACAGTGTCCATACTTTGGTCTTCGTTCTTCTTGAGTTTCATGCATTTAACAAATTGTATCTTATATCTTGTGTATCCTAAGTTTTTGGGCTAATATCCACTTATCAATGAGTACATATTGTGTGAGTTCCTTTGTGAATATGTTACCTCACTCAGAATGATGCCCTCCAGATCCATCCATTTGCCTAGGAATTTCATAAATTCATTCCTTTTAATAGCTGAGTAGTACTCCATTGTGTAAATGTACCACATTTTCTGTATCCATTCCTCTGTTGAGGGGCATCTGGGTTCTTTCCAGCTTCTGGCTATTATAAATAAGGCTGCTATGAACATAGTGGAGCATGTGTCCTTCTTACCGGTTGGAGCATCTTCTGGATATATTCCCAGGAGAGGTATTGCTGGATCCTCTGGTAGTATTATGTCCAATTTTCCGAGGAACCGCCAAACTGATTTCCAGAGTGGTTGTACAAGCTTGCAATCCCACCAACAATGAAGGAGTGTTCCTCTTTCTCCACATCCTCGACAGCATCTGCTGTCACCTGAATTTTTGATCTTAGCCATTCTGACTGGTGTGAGGTGGAATCTCAGGGTTGTTTTGATTTGCATTTCCCTGATGATTAAGGATGTTGAACATTTTTTCAGGTGCTTCTCTGCCATTCGGTATTCCTCAGGTGAGAATTCTTTGTTCATTTCTGAGCCCCATTTTTTAACGGGGTTATTTGATTTTCTGGAGTCCACCTTCTTGAGTTCCTTATATATATTGATTATTAGTCCCCTGTCTGATTTAGGATAGGTAAAGATCCTTTCCCAATCTGATGGTGGTCTTTTTGTCTTATTGACGGTGTCTTTCGCCTTGCAGAAGCTTCGCAACTTTATGAGGTCCCATTTATCAATTCTCGATCTTACAGCGCAAGCCTTTGCTGTTCTATTCAGGAATTTTTCCCCTGTACCCATATCTTCAAGGCTTTTCCCTACTTTCTCCTCTATAAGTTTCAGTGTCTCTGGTTTTATGTGGAGTTCCTTAATCCACTTAGATTTGACCTTGGTACAAGGAGATAGGAATGGATCAATTCGCATTCTTCTACATGATAAAGCCAGTTGTGCCAGCACCATTTGTTGAAAATGCTGTCTTTTTCCACTGGATGGTTTTTGCTCCTTTGTCAAAGATCAAGTGACCATAGGTATGTGGGTTGATCTCAGGGTCTTCAATTCTGTTCCATTGGTCTACTTGTCTGTCGTTATACCAGTACCATGCAGTTTTTATCACAATTTCTCTGTAGTACAGCTTTAGGTCAAGCATGGTGATTCCTCCAGAGGTTCTTTTATCCTCGAGAAGAGTTTTTGCTATCCTAGGTTTTTTGATGTTCCAGATGAATTTGCAGATTGCCCTTTCCAAGTCATTGAAGAATTGAGTTGGAATTTTTATGGGGATTGCATTGAATCTGTAGATTGCTTTTGGCAAGATAGCCATTTTTACAATGTTGATCCTGCCAATCCATGAGCATGGGAGGTTTTTCCATCCTCTGAGATCTTCTTTAATTTCTTTCTTCAGGGACTTGAAGTTCTTGTCATACAGATCTTTCACTTCCTTAGTTAGAGTCACACCAAGGTATTTTATATTGTTTGTGACTATTGAGAAGGGTGTTGTTTCCCTAATTTCCTTCTCAGCCTGTTTATCTTTTGTGTACAGAAAGGCCATTGACTTGCTTGAGTTAATTTTATATCCAGCTACTTCACCGAAGCTATTTATCAGGCTTAGGAGTTCTCTGGTGGAATTTTTAGGGTCACTTATGTATACTATCATATCATCTGCAAAAAGCGGTATTTTGACTTCTTCTTTTCCGATTTGTATCCCCTTGATCTCCTTTTGTTGTCTAATTGCTCTGGCTAGGACTTCAAGTACAATGTTGAATAGGTAGGGAGAGAGTGGGCAGCCTTGTCTAGTCCCTGATTTTAGTGGGATTGCTTCCAGCTTCTCACCATTTACTTTGATGTTGGCTACTGGTTTGCTCTATATTGCTTTTATCATGGTTAGGTATGGGCCTTGAATTCCTGATCTTTCCAAGACTTTTATCATGAATGGGTGTTGGATTTTGTCAAATGCTTTTTCAGCATCTAACGAGATGATCATGTGGTTTTTGTCTTTGAGTTTGTTTATATACTGGATTACATTGATGGATTTCCGTATATTGAACCATCCTTGCATCCCTGGGATGAATCCTACTTGGTCAGGATGGATGATTGTTTTGATGTGTTCTTGAATTCGGTTAGCGAGAACTTTATTGAGGATTTTTGCATCAATATTCATAAGGGAAATTGGTCTGAAGTTCTCTATTTTTGTTGGGTCTTTATGTGATTTAGGTATCAGAGTAATTGTGGCTTCATAGAATGAGTTGGGTAGAGTACCTTCTGATTCTATTTTGTGGAATAGTTTGTGAAGAACTGGGATTAGTTCTTCTTTGAATCACCCTAGTTTTAATTAAGTTTCATAAATACATTTGTGATTGGATATGTAAAATGTAAGGCCTACAAATGAGAAAAACGGGAATACATGACTTTATGTATCTATCTAACTTAATTTATTTAACATGATTCTTCAGTCAAGGTCATTTTCTGTAAATAATGTGTGTGTGTGAGAGAGAGGGGGGGAGAGGAGATAGAGAAAGGGAGGGAGAGAGAGAGGGAGAGAGAGAGGGAGACAGAGAGAGAGAGAGAGAGAGAGAGAGAGAGAGAGACAGAGAGAGATCTAAAAAACTGGATCATACAATTATGAAGATTGGCAAGACCATCCCTATAGGATAGGCTAGAACACTTACCAGTAGTTGATATGGTAATATTACCATACATTTAGGGAAGCCAATAAGATAGAATCATGATATCTATTTCTGTTACAGTGTGTGGACAGAATTTCTTTTTCTCCAGGAAACCTCAAACTTAAATCCTTTCAATTGATTGCATTAGATTAACCCACATTATCAACAGTAATGCTGGTAAAACTCAACTCATTAACTCATAGTTATTAACCTATACTAGTGTTTAATTAAATATTTGACCAGCTAAATTAAAAAAAAAATTACAGATAGAGATTCTTTTCCATATTTTACATGTGAGGAGGCCCTGGCTTTGCAATGCTATTCTTACTAAGGTATTCCACAGGATGGTGAACCCAGAATGTACTCCAATTGTATATTACCCATTAAAGCACATGCTTGTGACTGTCATTTCCTGTTTCACAGCTGGCAAAGTACAGTTTAAGATATGGTTAGTTCTTGGTCACTTATGTTATACAAACATGGGCTGAACGAACACTTTAAAAGAATGTTTTAGAAATGTTTCAGAAACTTGTGTTAATTTTCAACATTCTATTTACCTTAATGTGTTGTGGGAAATATTAAAAATGAATCTGCCAACTCTCTGGTGGGGCCAGACCAGCTGTGTTCCTGCACTCCTGCAGCCAGCAACTCTTTCTAGCTAGCTGCCCTGACCCCCTTCCTGACACATCAGATTGCCTTGTTCCCAGCTCTGGCTCACTTGTCCCTGGAGCTGCTGGTTCCCTGTCTGCCACAAACCCCTGTAATCAATCAGTGGCCCCACATTCCAGTAACCAAGTAAATCAAAACTCTTGAAGCTTATAATTAACCAATCAGATTTATGTATCAATAAATTCTCAATTTACAAGGTACCGATACAATAATTTCAGAACTAATTGATAACAATAAAAGCTTTATCCCAATGATTCTAACCTTATGATATCGTAGCTACCTGTGGCTGGTTAAAACCAGGCTGGTTCACACCTGCCTCCATCTTGGCTTTCTCCTCTGTCCGCTGAGAGGCTCCCTCTCTGCAGATCTTTGCACTACCTCTGTCTTCCCTGTCCAATCACAGGCCTCCCGCTGAACTAATGTAATTGGACAGGTAAAATCCTGCAGCATTAATGTTTAAAAATATTGTCCTTTAGGGTTGTTTTGCTTTTCATACTATATAATATTTTTATACATCAGTATACTTATTGAGGCTTGACAGGTAAATTTTACCTATTCTTATACAGCCCACATAATTTGTAGTTTTAGAACACCATTTTAAACTAATGCCATTATTTGTCAATTTTGTTATTAAAAATCCATAGAAAGCCGGGCGTGGTGGCGTGAACCCTTAGTCCCAGCACTCAGGAGGCAGCGGCAGGTGGATTTCTGAGTTCGAGGCCAGCCTGGTCTACAAAGTGAGTTCCAGGACAGCCAAGGCTATACAGAGAAACCCTATCTCGAAACAAACAAGCAAACAAAAAAAGAAACAAAAAATGAAGAATCCATAGAGAACCATATGAGAATTTGTAGAGAAAGAGCTGTTTAAAATAAATCATAAATGACTTATGTAATCATAAACTTTGCATAGCCACCTAAAGCGTTTGTATCCTTCTATGTTATTCTAAGAATGATTTTACAGAACTATAACCAAGTCCCTAGTACATTTTGAGAACTAACCTTGCCATCAGAAAACATATCATCATCCTTTACCCAGTTTTAAGTAATAACTATTACTCACAGAAATAAATTCATCAATACTGTTATGTATAATATCTTTTGCTTGTGATTTATGAGCATTGCATTAATAATGCTTCTTCAATATCCTAACAAGGTCATTGCTAATACTTTATTCCTTTTAGGATTAAAAATCATATGTAGAGATTAGAAAACCCAAAAGGAAACCTGCATATAGGTGAATTACTTTCTTTTATAATTTTTACATGTCACCTTAATATAAATTGATATTATATATAATATATATATATTATATGACTCAATTCGTCCTTTAGAATCATATTTTGATAGACAATAAAGAACTGTAATTAAATACCTTATTCTCAGTCAGTAGCAAGATGGCTGCCAAATTAAAAACATAATTTATGACCCTTTAACACAGAGTCCAAAGTTTTCCCATTAAACTAAAACATCTTCTAGAAATAAAAATCCTTGTTATGACAGCCTAACATGAAAATCTCCATTGCTTGGCAAATATTAATTTTCTACATTGCAGTCTATAATTACCATCACTGGGCAATTACATGGTGCTTTGCTTGAGTAACATGTTGTCATCTAGTTTTAAGGTGGATTATTTTTCTCTTAGAATTACAGGAATGCAAACCTCTGTCTCTCAGGGTTGTTGTCCTCTCTTAAGGAATAGACCCCTGAGTTTGATTTTAAAATGGAAAGTATGAAAATGTCTTAGAAACATGGAAAATACTGTGTAATATAGTTTTCTAAGATCCAACTATGCCTTTAATATGTGAATATAAAACTACATTTCTTTAGTTTTCTATAACAACAATTAAAGAAAGAAATGCCATAGATTTGAGAGGTAGCAGGGTTGGGGAGTCCGTGGGAAGAATAAAGAGCAAAGTGGGAAGAAGCAAATAGGATTACTGTAATTTATTTTCAAGAAAATAAAAAATACACAAAAAACCCAATAGCAATAAAATATATAACATAAGCTGACATGCTCACAGCGTAGACTGAATTATAAAACTCTATTCGCTATAGATACAAGAGAATTAAATAATGAAGTAAAACAAAAAAATCACACACATACATAAACATACACACACACACAATGCTGCTGGGTTATAATATGATGGTAAAAGTTCATTGTGTGTGTGTGTGTGTGTGAGCATGTGTGGTTTTGTGGGTGTGTGTACAATAAAAATATCATGGAACTTCATAAAATCTTATGATTGTATAATTCTTGGTCATATTTAAATGGGAATGGGAGTAGAAACAGCGTGGAATTTATCGTTGCCTGAATATGCTCAGGAACCTTCCATTGCACGTTTTTAACTTTGCACTTCTGTTTATTATTGAGCACTGCCTAAAGTATGCTTGCCATACTGATCAAGTATAATTCATATTTTTAAAATTTCTGTTATATGAGGGTATCTAATAAACATTTTTAAGCAGACTAATCTATTTTGGTACAGTTCTATCATTCCTTAATAATGAAGCATTCATTAGTATCTATTGAAAGTAGAAGAGAAGCCCCTGGTGTGGAGGGAGATGGGAAAGGAGAGTGAGAGGAAGAATGGTAGAAACGATGTATGCAAGAAAATTAAATGATAACATCCTTTAAAAATAATTTGAGTGAAGAAATGTGAAAGGAACTATTCATTTTGAAGATAAAGCAAAACAAAAACTGTTTCTGACAGAAATTTGAGTACATGAGAAAAGTATTTTCTTGTATATTAAATGATACATGTGTGTCTGGATATGTCCAAGTGTTTAAGATTTCAGTAATAGCACTGACCATGGTTTAGATAATAAGAATTATACTGTTATAAGAGCTTAAGCTTTTCATGAAGCAGTGATAGGCTCGATGAAATAAAAACCAGTGTGTAATAGTAAAAATGAGAATTCTAGATATTTTTTGTCTAGTTGAAAAATTCACATCACCTGTTCCTACTGAAATGTGAAATCATGAAATCCTTAACCATTCAGACCAAGATTTCTGGTTGTGAGCCAAGATGCTCAGTGATGGCACAAAGATGCTCCTCAGCTCCACTCAGTCTTAAGTCCTGATGCCATTCTCATCTGCTGAGCACCCCTTTCCTCCACAGAACTCTAGGCTTCCACCATTTATCAGAGAAACTTGAGACTCAGAAAATCTACCCTAATGCAAGATCTTTATTATTCTCATCTGATTCGTTAGAGATGATAATTAAAAAAAAAAATACTAGCCAATCTGCAGAGCTTGGACATATAAAGTTGGCAAGATATAAAGATTCTCTTTGAACTTGCTGTGTAACTTAGAATCCTGACTCAGCCTCCCAAGTGCTGAGAAAAGCTGGGGTTGCAGGCAAGAGCCATCACAGACAGCATGGGAACTATGGACTTCTCCAAGGTAGTATAAGCTAACATGGTAATTATTTTGGTTGTCCTGACTGCCTTAGAATTGAGTGTGTAGATTTTAAACTTGCATGAATCCTCTTGCTATCACACGTCTGAGCCACCACCATTCTGGTGGAAATGTATTTGATTCATGCTTTTGGCATAGCAAAACCCATGGTTTTGGAAGCCAATGTGCTGGTGACAGGACCCAGCATGCCACTCTCACTTGAGGAAATTATTAAAAGTCGCTTGTTACTATACATAATCTATATAGACATTGTACATATGGTACATACACACCTACTCTTTAGAACAGTTCATGTTTTCAATGTCTCTGCACTTATGGAGCTTGGGGAGCCCTCAGAAATGTCTCTTGTATATCAAGTATAAGCACGGGAACTACTTGCTGCTCAAGTTTATTCCTACAGGTGCTCAGGGCTTCTTAAAAATAGAAGGCTCACGAGGAATAACACTGCTATCGGTCTGCTAAAAATTGTAAGAGATAGTCATTAGTTTTTCTGGGTGATCACCCTAGAAGATATGCAAATAGGAAGCTCAGAGTCTGGCTATATAGGGTTGGGAACTGGTAGATAAGCACTAGACCAAATCTGTATTGCTTCCAGACATTCAGGTGTGTGTGTGTGTTCCAAGGTTACCTTCAGAGTTTCCTTCACTATATTTCCTTTCTTAAACACATTGTCTCAAGTTTTTGAGTCGGTCAATATTTTCTCCAACCCCTTTCCCTCTAAGCTACTTTTGACTTGAAATAATGGTTTCTCTTTTTATCACCTGTAACTCTCTCTTTTCTTTCTCCCCTTATCTGTTCTTTCACCCATCTGTCTTAGGATTCCTATTGCTATATACAAAAACTTAGGGAGAAAAAGGTTTATTTTGCAGCATCATACTATATCACAGAGGGAGGTCAGAGCAGGAATACACACTGGGCAGAAACATGGAGTCAGAAACTTATCCAGACAAAAGTCTTGGAAGGTCCTATTTACTGAATTCCTACTGAATGCTTGCTTGGCCTGCTTTCTAATGGTACCCAGGACTACCAGACGAGGGGTGGTACCACCCTCAATAAGTTCGGGCCTTCTGACATCAGTCATCAATCAAGGAAGTCCACCATGGGCCAATATGTTGGGGGCATTTTCTCAATTGAGATTTCCTCTTTTGCAAGGCTTTAGTTTGTATTGGGCTAACATGGAAGTACTCAACGCAGCATCCCTCCCCTCGTCCAACCTTTCAGATCTTCCTCTGTTACGCACACTTTCTGTTCTTTCACTCTGAAAACACTGCAGTATTCTTTATGTGACCCAGTAATCCAAATTGCAAAACATTAGCAAGGAAAATCATCATGTCACCTCTTTTAAAACTGAGAAATTCTCCAAATACTTCTAGGAAAGTCAATTAATCCATGATCTTCTCCAGTAACACCTATGAAAGGAAAAATAATAAAATGATTAGGCTTTCCATATGCACAGCCCTGATGTGTGACTGTGTGTATGTGTGTGTGTATTATTACAAAATTGTGTGCTGATTTTCAGTTAATTTTAGCAAATGCTTATTTTATTATTTTTTTAATTAGGTATTTTCTTCATTATTATGTGTTGGGAGGAATTTCTTTTCCGGTCCAGTCGATTTGGAGTTCTGTAGGCTTCTTGTACATTCATGGGCATCTTTCTTTAGGTTTGGGAAGTTTTCTCCTATAATTTTGTTGAAGATATTTGCTGGCCCTTTAAGTTGAAAATTTTAAGTCTCATCTACTCCTATTATCCGTAGGTTTGGTCTTCTCATTTTGTCCTGGATTTCCTGGATGTTTTGAGTTAGGATCTTTTTGCATTTTGCATTTTCTTTGATTGTTGTGCCAATGTTCTCTATGGAATTTTCTACACCTGAGATTCTCTCTTCCATCTCTTGTATTCTGTTGCTGATGCTTGCATCTATGGTTCCAGATTTCTTTCCTAGGGTTTCTATCCCCAGATCACTTTGAGTTTTCTGTATTGTGTCTACTTTCCTTTTTAGGTCTAGTATGGCTTTGTTCATTTCCATCACCTGTTTGGATGTGTTTTCCTGGTTTTCTTTAAGGACTTCTACCTGTTTGGATGTGTTTTCCTGTTTTTCTTTAAGGACTTCTACCTGTTTGGTTGTGTTTTCCTGTTTTTCTTTAAGGACTTGTAACTCTTTAGCAGTGTTCTCCTGTATTTCTTTAAGTGAGTTATTAAAGTCCTTCTTGATGTCCTCTACCATCATCATGAGATATGCTTTTAAATCCAGGTCTAGCTTTTTGGGTGTGTTGGGCTGCCCAGGACTGGCTAAGGTGGGAGTGCTGGATTCTGATAATGGTGAGTGGTCTTGGTTTCTGTTAGTAAGATTCTTACGTTTGCCTTTCGCTATCTGGTAATCTCTGGAGTTAGTTGTTATAGTTGTCTCTGGTTAGAGCTTGTTCCTCTCGTGATTCTGTTAGCCTCTCTCAGCAGACCTGGGAGACTAGCTCTCTCCTGAGTTTCAGTAGTTAGAGCACTCTCTGCAGTCAAGCTCTTCTCTTGCAGGGAAGGTGCACAGATATCTGGAGTTCTTACCTGCCTCCTGGCAAAAGATGAAGGCCCAAAAGAGGGCCTGTCCCAGAAGCAGTTAGCTTCTATAGTCCACACTCTCACCTGCGCAGACTAGTCTCTGTGGAATCCAGAACCAAACTAGCAAATACTTATTTTGTCAAGACCAAATCCCAAGTTTAGAGACTTATCTGACTCCTTTAAAAGAGAAATTGCATATGTTTGTGCTGGGTTTTGTCTTTATAGTATTGAGGTAATATAGAATTTCTATCCAGAAATCTTGGTCAAGATTCTAGTAACATGAATAGAGGGATGGAGTAAGCAAAAAACAAACAAAATAACTCCTGAATAAAGCCATTTCTTACAATGCATTGCACACATATGCAACCTAATCCCAGAAAGGGTAAAATTTTAAATTAAAAAATAAAAACAAAACTTATAAATAGCAACCCAAAAGTCAAAGGTTGCATGTGACCAAGCCTCCTGTAGTTTTCTTTCCTCAAAACTTGAGCTTTTAATTTATAAGATATTCACTTCACTGTTGAAGAGTCAAAACCATGCTTCCAGGTTTGATTAGATGAGACGATCCATTTTGGATAAGGCTTATACACATTGTATAAACTTTAGTATGGCTTTCAGTCAGTGAACATACAGCTGAGAAGGGAGAATATAATATTCCAGTTTCTGTAAAAGATGTTCCATGTTGTAGATCACAGCTTTCAGTGGGTTGTGGAGTTTTGATTTCATTTCTAAACCTCTCCTAATGCCTCTCTGATGAGAATTTTGTTAATCACAGCAGGTTAGGAAAAATAGTCCTGGGAGAGATTTTAAACAAAGCACACAGAAAAAAGTCTAAGATGAGAAGAATATTAAGAGGAGAACATAATTCTAATGATCAGGAGGTAATATGTATATGGGGAGGTGTTTGGAGGTAGTTGTGTATGGATGTGGTAGGTAATATGGGTAGGTGTGTGTAAGTGTAGATGTATGTGGGGTTAGGTGTGTGTGGGTAGGTGTGTGTAGATGTAGATGTGTGATGGTAGGTACATGTGGGGTAGATATATGGGAGTAGGTGAATGTACAGGTAAGTGAATGTAGGGGCAGATGTGTGTGATAGTAGGTGAGTGGTGGGTAGATGTGTGTTTGGGTAGGTGTGTGTTTGGGAAGGTGTGTGTAGGTGAGGATTTGGTAGGTATGCTTATGAGTAGGTACCTGTATTTATAGATCTTATGTGGACAGAGGTGTGAGTCGGGAGTGGGTGCATAAATGGGTATCATGTGGATCTGTGAGTGTTTAAGGATTTTTAGGAAAACAGCATTTTTAGTGATGGCTTGTTACTGTCTTAATTCTTATAAGACTTTGAATAATTTAATTTCAGATGCCTTCTTTCAGTGGCATTACAGTCTTTAGTTTTTCAGTCTTCACTCTTGGAAAAAAATTAAGCAATGTGTTTCTTAACATGAGGAAGGGAAATTCTTCTTTGTTTTTGTTTGCACAGTTCTATTTAGAAATATATTTTGAAGAAAACATTTTCATTCCAGTGAACACAAAAGCCTTGTTTAGGATTGTGGATCTTGTTCTAAATGAGTTTCATTATATTTGTGTTCTAGCATCTAAGGAAACAAAGTAACCAAGACATGTCACCACAGCACTCTGCTTTCTTAAAAGGGGTGAAACCTCTTTCTCACATTGGTCTCCAAGTCAAGACAAGACAAGGAAACAAAATTTACCCTGACGCTTCTCGTAACACTGGTTGGCTGTTCCCATATGATTGTGCAATAGCCATTAATCAATGCCATAATTATCAAGAATAAAAATTGTGTGCCAGTAATTAATTCTCTAAGGTAAGAACATGGAAGGATTAATGCTACCAAAGTTCTAGAATACAGAGAAGGAAAGGTCACCAGATGATGAATGGGAGCAACCACAATAACAGACCAGCAAATTAAACCCAACAGGGGAGATCAGCATTTGTCAGATAAACTAATAAAACCTTGGAGCTTATTGATGATGTTCCTCACTGAGCTGAAGGGGCTCTCTGAGAAGATAGGGGGACTGTGAGTAAACAGGTGGATCAGAGATTTCTGGGACAAGTGGAGATCCAGATAGCACAAAATAATGCTGTAAGTACAGAGCTGGGGAGCTCCATTACGGCTAATATCATCTTTTAGAAACACCTATTATTATTTAATTGTAAAGAAACCGTAATCATTTTTCCTAAACTCTGAGGAATGGCCTTCGGTGGTCTTACTATTCCTAAGTCTCTGGGAGATCATTTTATTTGAAATCATCTTTTAAATCATGAAGAATCATTTATCCCTTACTCGTGACTCTTCGGCTGAGTAGAACTGCTGTTTTTGAAGATTTTGTTGTTTGGTTTGGTTTGGTTTTTCTCACAATTGTATGTATCTATGAGTGTGTTCACATATGTGAATGAGTGGGCCTGCACACATGTGTGTACCTGTGTGTACATGTCCATGTACCATAGGAAATATATGACCAGTACTATTCTTCCATTATGTGGGGCTTGAGAATTGTCAAGATGCTGACAAATGCTTCTTCTGGCTGAGACATCTCAGAGATCATTGAAGAATTATTTTAAAAGAACAGTGAACATGTAAGTATGTAAAAGTATGAGGAATAGAGACAATTTTAAGGTGTTTTCAAAGGGGTTTTAAATATTTTCTTTTATGCTTAATATAATTTAATCCTACTAAATGAGAGTTTATGTTATTTTAGTATTTAAGGTTAAAAATCAGTTATACTACCAGATACTAATTCTAAGAAAATTTTCAAGTGTGTGAATAGATTCAACAAAATCATTTATTTATTAATTTATTTATTTAGTATTTATTTATCTATTTTAAATCATCTGACCCTGGGCTTCCCCACCTTGGGGGTAGGGGAGACTTTTAACGATTGCTCTTCCCTTTAAAGGAACTATTATAGTTTATAGGACTATTTAAATTATTTACCCAATCTAGATTTAATTATGGTAAATGGTATCTAAAAAGAAAATCATCCATTTGATCTAGATCTTCTAATTTATAGGCTTTTGAAGTAAGACGGAAGGATTCTTTGGGTTTCCTAGGTGTCTTTTGCTATATCCCACAGTTCATTTCTGATTTTGTTGATTTGGATACATACAGTCTCTCTTTTGGCTAAGAGTTTGCCAACCTTGTTGATTTACTCAAAGAAACAGCTCTTGGTTTCACTGATACTTTGCAGTGTTCTTTTGTTTCTAATTTATACATTTTAGTCATGAATTTGACTTTTTTCTGATGTCTACTCCTCTTGCGTGTATTTGTTTCTTTTTATTCTAGAGCTTTTAGGTGTGCTTTTAAGTTGCTAGTATGAGATCTCTCCAATTTCTTTATGAAGGCACTAAGTGCTATGAACTTTCCTCTTAGCATTGTTTTCATTATGTCTCATAAATTTGGGTATGTTATGTCTTTTTTTTTCTCATTGAATTCTAGAAAGTCTTTAATTTTTTTTTCTTTAATTCTTCCCCAACCCAGTCGTCACTGAATAAAGAGTGATTCACTTTCCATGAGTTTGTAAGCTTTCTGTTGTTGCTGAAGTCCAGTTTTAATCCATTGTGGTCTGATAAGAGACAAGTGGTTATTTCAACTTTTTTGTATCTGTTGAGGCTTACCTTTATTTTTTAGTATATAGTCAATTTCGGAGAAGGTTTTATGACATGGTGAAAATGAGGTATAATCTTTTGTGTTTGTGTGAAATGTTATGTCAATATTTATTAGGTCCATTTGAGTCATACCATCTGTTAGTTCAATGACTACTTTCTTTGGTCAAAGTGTTGAAGTCTCTGACTATCAATGTGTGTGTGTGTCATCTGGGAGAATTTTTTTGATGAGTATGAAATGTCATTCCCATTTCTTATAATTAATTTTGGTTGAAAGTCTGTTTTGTTCAATATTTGAATGGCTATACCAACTTACATACAAGGAGTAAGGGTGAATGAAGATTGGCTCTGAGATGTGACCCCAGTTTCTAGGTTGCCTTTGTGCAGTGGTGTGATCTCTCCCTTTGTCAGTTGATATTCAATAAGCATCCTGGTGTGCAAAGGCCTCACATGGTGATGGATCCCAGGATCATTACAGTGATGGACAATCTGTACTCAGGGTACTCAAGATGATACTCTGACAGAGTCCAGGAAAATCAGGAAGACAAAGGTGTTTTTTTCCAGCTATGATTCTGACCTTTCAAAAAGCAGTCAAGTATCATGAATCTCCTATTACACTAACAATTCAGGCTGGAGTCAAATCCAGAAGCTGTGTACTACAGTCCTTTCCTGTTTGTGTCTGCTGATGACAGGCTGAACAGAAAGACTAGATCTGCTTTGTCACTGAAGGCTCAACCTCTGGAACTCCCTGACTTCCAACAGTAATTCTTTCTTAATGCTGCTGCCACTGAGTCAAATATCTAGTTCAATATGTGAAAACATGAGATTTCCAACCTCCAACCTAGAACTTTCTGTCTCAGAGAGGACAGTGCATAGACTTGGAAAGGAAGAAAAGGTCCTATTCCAGCTGTGAAGCCCCTCCCTCCAAGAGATTGGTTAGCAACTGGTCACCATTTCAGGCTATGTTCCTGAATACTCCACTAACCTGCCCTTAGTGGAATACGTCCATCTCAGTGCCATAGGTCATACCTGTTCCTGTGTCCTGCAGTTGCTGAGGAGGTTGGAACAAGTGTCAAATGAGTGAAAGTCGGGCTCTGTCTTCTATCAGAATGTCTGAGCTAGACCACTGATGCTCTGGGAAACACTTGCCCTCTCAAGTGCAATCTTCATCTGCTGTGAATGACCAACAACCTGTTCAAGGAGCAATGTTCCTCTGCCATGATGAAGCCCAGGTAACACTACAAATCCTAACAGTCCTACCTCCTGGGAGATAAGTCAAGATACTGCATTCAGCATGACTGATGACATGAAACACTTACCATAAATCTGAGAGCCAAGGTTATCGAGGATGCCTCTGAACAGGCAGTATTGCAGGAGTTAACGTCAAAAAGGCCTGACTGATATAGTAGAGAGAGAGCTCACAATCCCCCTGCCTTAGTCACCTTCAGCTTCTGCGTGTCTCCTTGGCTAACACTTCAGAGAGCTTCTGATTCTTCTGACAGGAATGCTCCACCAAAAAGTTCAAACTTCAGCCTCCTGACACTGAAGATCTTGTCCTTGCTGATGTCCCAAGGCTTAGCAGATGGACTGCAGCCAAGTAGCCTGGCCACTGTAAGGATAGACCACATCTTTAGGAGGTACTTGAAAAGCATTTATGCACAGGAGAAAAGTGCAAAGGTCAATGTCTCATCAGGCATAACAGGATACAGAGTGTGACAGACTCGGGTCAGAGGTTACTTCATAATCCCAGAAGAGGAAGAAGACCCTACTCCAGAGAAGAAGCCTGCTGCTGATGCTGTTGCTACCAGGACTGTGATTGTGAAACTTGTGCCTCTGTGGAAACCAGGTTCAGGAGTCTTGTGCCCAGGTATCCATGATCAGGCCCTCATATCTCAGTTGGTAGAACTTTGCAAGTGCAAACATTTTAAGTACCATGTGTTGATAGTATCCCACTCAACACATAGGCTAAAAAATATTTTCTATACCTTAAAGTGGCTATAAATAGGCTGGACCCACAGGTGACATTAAAGCTGCATTTCTGTAAAGGACACAAGCTAACAGAATGGCTGCAAAACAAATCCATCCTTCTGCTGCATACAAGAAATAAAACTCAACATCCAAGATAGACATTACATCAGAAAAGAGGCTGGAAAATTATTTATTTTAACTGCAAAAACATGTATTTAGAGGAAAAATGAAAATAACCAAAATATGTGTAGGGTAGGAAATTATGGAATGTAAATTTTTTACAGTTATATTTTATGAAAAATTATGATGATATGGGAATAAAAATTAAAAAGAAATAATGTCAAAAATATAATGAGATGGAGAAATAACTTAGTAAAGGATTTGCTATCAACCTCTGGCCTTCTGCATGCAGATATACAAACATACATGGATGCTTATACCTACAGGAACACACACCATACCCGTCCCTCACATACATAAAAGTTTTTTCTAACTTCTAATCTTTACAATTTATAATTTTCTATTACACACATGTACATAATTGTATAATATACCAAAATAACAAAGAAGCTAAAAGGTTAATGTGAAAAAATATTTTCGTATTTCTGTTGCTTTAAATTTCACTATAATGAAAATAACAAGTTCTTTGTTTAGACTAAATAAGTCAACTTTCCACTTTGCTTTTTGTTTGCTGAATTGGTTTAGTTTTTCATCCATGCCAATCACTTTCTTTGGTGCTGTTCAAAAAATTACTGAGATATATGTACTTCGATGTGTCATCCATGACTCTTTGTTTTTCTTATTTTACTTTGTGACATTGTCTGGAATGACACTACTACCTAATATTTAGTCTAAGTTCTCATTTAGTGTCTGTATTATGTTAGGTAGCAAGTCTGCAGTAATAAGAGAGGTTTGCCTGTTAAGTTCACTGCTCTCTCCAAATTGTGAAAACTCATTGGATCCTGTCCTGAGCTATCGTTCTCACCGGCAAGAACACACTCGGACAACCAGATTCTTCTGCAGCAAGCTTTATTGCTTCTTCAGGAGGGAAGACCCAGAACCCGGAAAATGGTGCTGCTTATATAGCTCTCAGCGTGGTGTGTCAGCACCTGATTTGTTGCTCGCCCATCACCTCATTACTACACCCCGAGATGGGCAGTGACTTGGCGTGAATTCACTCTCGCACCTGCGCACTAGGCTTGTTTACTAGTTGGGCACAGCG
The DNA here is from genome assembly GCF_978045245.1 of Mus caroli. Lineage (NCBI taxonomy): Eukaryota > Metazoa > Chordata > Mammalia > Rodentia > Muridae > Mus > Mus caroli. The sequence goes on from NW_028227261.1 coordinate 118,467,089, forward strand.
GAAGCCAGCGCCATCTTATAATGGCGATTGCTCATGGCACGGCTCTCCACAGGATCCATTCATATTTATTAAACAGATTCTATAAATTCTTCTATAAACCTAGATGGTAACTGGCAGTGAGCATGTTACAACCAGCAGCCACTTAGAGGAAAAAGAGAGGAATCAGCATTATGGAAAGTCCCTTGTGAGCTTAAAGAAGTTGAAATTTGAAAATAGAGTGGAAGTAAGAACTCATAAAATAAGAGCTAAGGAGCAGTCTTTGAGTTTCTACATTAACTCACAAATCAGTGGGACATACCTCTGCGCCATAGGTATAAAATATGTAGTCTTTTCCTTATCTGAGCTCCCCAATAGATAAATACCAATAACTGTATGGACACAGATATGAAATCTTGCAGTTTCTATAGATTCACAGGCACAGTGAATTGTACATAAAAGTTTCTACTCAGTATGTACTGTATATTAAACTTATATATAAAGTTCACAATCCATTAAATTAAAAACTTTGCCCCACACGTTCCAAGTATATACAAGAGCAAAAATTTCATTTTGGTCTCAGGGAGAGCACTAAGTTGTTATCCTGAGATCAGAAGAGAGACCTGCTCAGTTCAAGAAACTGGCAAACTAAGGACAGTTATAAATCTGTGTCAAGCTAAGTCAGTGCTGCATATTTTTTCCATTGAAGAATCTGGACTTATGACAGAATGGTGTTTGTGCTATAGCCTGTGCTAGTGATAATACAATTGCTGGTGTTCCTTGAGTGTAGCACAAGTTCTTAGCACAATTCTAAGTGATTTACATGCAGGTGTTTTAAATCCCATGCTATCTAATTGTTTTGATAATAACCAGTAGTGCAGAAGGCTCAATCACTCACACCAAGACATTCAGATCCAAGGTCAGGTAGCACAGTCCCACCATCAGAGGGGAATATTGGTGCTTTAATATAGTTGTTTCTTTACAGGAGGGTGAGATATGACAGAGAAACTGTTAGAGAATAAAATGAATTCCAGAAAGAATTTGGAATAGCTATATACTGTTAACCTGTTACTCCAAAGTTCTACATGTGCCAATTCTGAAAACTTGGTTATAAAAAAATCAATATGAGAAATATGTATATTTGTTTTCTTATAGCTTCCTAAACAATATGGCATGGCTATGTTACATAGCTATGTGTTGAATTAGATAGTTTGTCTCCTAAATTGCTCCAAATGAATTATCCTAAAAAAAAATGTACTATTGAAAGGTGGTAATATATTTACAAGTTGGAGTCTCTAAAGTGTAGAGATGGTAAAACCTTTAAAAACCCGAGCCTCTTTATGTTCCTGAAGACATGAGCTTAAAGAGAAAATGGGTCACCAGCTCCTATTTTACACTGGGTCATGAGGTGATCACTATATAGCACACTCACTCTGATGGATTGCCTGGCCACAGACCTAAATCAACAACAGTCACCGAGAAGAGATGAGTTCTCAAAACTGAGAGCCAAAACAAACCCTTTGTCCTTATAAATTTATTATGCTAGGTGATCATCCGAGTGATGAAAAGAGTGAGTAATCTGGAAATGAACTAGGATACAGAAGATTGTAGATGCTAGATCACTTGAAAACACTGACTACTTTTATATAAAGGGATATACCACTCAAGAGTGTGATATCTATGAGACATCCTGGCACCCATCCACTGTTGATGCTGAGCTGGGGATGGCTATACTTTTCCATTGTGTAAGTCCTGTGAATGTAAGCCAAAGCCTCAAACTTGCTAAGCAACTGTTCTCAGTAGATTAAACCCCTCAAATCTAGATGACTATGTGTCAAAAAATTACAAAGACTGAAGAAATGAAAACAATAGTTCATTGACATTTTTGGCTGTACGAACATCTACTTTTAAACAACTAACACAAAAGTGGATGCTCACAGTTAGCTATTGGATGGATCACAGGGCCCCCAATGGAGGAGCTAGAGAAAGTACCCAAGGAGCTAAAGGGGTCTGCAACCCTATAGGTGGAACAACAATATGAACTAACCAGTACCCCCGGAGCTCATGTCTCCAGCTGCATATGTATCAGAAGATGGCCTAGTCGGCCATCAGAGGAAAGAGAGGCCCATGAGTCGTGCAAACTTTATATGCCTCGGTATAGGGGAACACCAGGGCCAAGAAGTGGGAGTGGGTGGGTAGGGGAGTGGGGAGGAGGGTATGGGGGACTTTTGGGATAGCACTAGAAACGTAAATGAAGAAAATACCTAATAAAAAAAAAGAGTAAAAAGAAATAAAACTTAAAAACAATATTTGTCAAGGTAATGTAGGGTGTCTATAGCACAGCACCTCTTATAAATTTCTAGGTGTCAACTTTCCATTTAGGCAAATAAATCAGGTGGCCTAAAAGTTGTCTGTTTTATGTGTGGAAAATCATAATGGATTAGAAAAGAGTTAAAAGAGAGAGAGATTGGGGGCAAATTTTGCATACATTTTAATGTCATCTTTCCAATAATTCAAATAAAACAATGGAAATGGTACATTAGTTTAAACACTCTGCATTCTGACAAATTTTAGGAACAAAAATATCAGTTCAGACAATTATCAGAAACTATTTCCAATAAGGGAGTAGTAGAAATTATAATAAACACTTCAAAATACTATGGTGTAATTTGCATAATTAAGTATAATGTCATGTGACTAGATCTCCAATTAACAAACAAAACTGGGGTCTGGGATCTGAAGGCAGACAAGGCTGTTGGTTCTCCAGTTCACATGGTAACCTGTAGTGGTGATGGGAAAAGGCCAAGCCTTTGCTGGCTAGTTTGATTCTAGACCATTAGATTTAAACACCTATTAAATATTTTTTTAAATATTTTACATGTGTGAAATTTTGCCTGTGGATGTTTCTCTATACCCATGAGTGGCTGCTGCCCACTAAGCCAAAATGGACATGGGATCCTGGAACTTAAGTTACAGATGCATGTAAGCTGTTGTGTAGATACTGAAAATCAAACCAGGATCTATGGAAGATTGGCTGGCTCCTAACCACTGAGCCCTCTCCCTAGCCTTCAAATTCTTATTATCCTAACCTAACCTGCCATTTGAAACAGAAAAAAATGGGCTTTGTTTTGTTGGTATTTTTCAATCTGTAATTAATTTTCTAGAGGACACTGACACATGGTTATAAAAATAAATATACTATAAGGAAGAGGAATCACTCATTAGTTAAATTGCTTAGGAATAGATTTACCTCTTGACTGGGTGAAGAAAGTAAGCATGCTTCCTTGGTAACACAAAAAGGTAGATTTTCATAAAAATCTATCCATTTCTTTTGTGGCATCAAATTGTCCTTAGTACACCACTCTGCAGAGTTAAACGGTCAATGAATGCTTGTTGATGGACTTTCACAATGGGCACCTGTCAAGTTCCTCCAGTGTAGTTTCAGAATTGAATGAAACTACTCCTGTAGAAGAAATGTGTATCTGTCCTAATACCCATGAAAATCAATTTGTGAACTATAAAGTCTTGAAAACATCCAGCAATTTCTCTCTGCTTTATTTTCCCACCTGTTTATTGAAGAAAATAGTAACTGTAGTGTTTTTGTTCATTTTTAAGAACATTAAAACTTGAAGAAGTTAGAGTCGGGATCTGTTCTCTAGTGTTTACTTACTGTTAGCAACTTGTAGGACCCTTGCCTACCCCACACAAGTGCTTCGTTCCTTTTGAATATAGAGAATCTAAGGTTGTCCCATAAAAATGACTGTAAAGAAATGGCCAGTCTACATAGTGATTAGGCTATGCTTACATTAGCCTCCACATGAGCTGACCTATATGCCCAGAAAACAGGTTTTCCCTCAGACTGTACTGTTGCAGTATGTTGTAAGAATGATAAAGGCAACCAGGAGAGACTTTCTTCCACAGGCAGCTAGGAAGAAGCTCCCTGTTACACTAAGCATAGGACGTCAAAGCTCACCCTCACAGTGACATATTTACTCCTACAAAGCCACACCTACCTCCTAATAATGCTACTTACCATGGTCCTAACATCCTCAAATTACCACAGTTACTTGAGGTTTTTAATGTCCATCCCACTATAGTAATATCTATTCAGAAGCCTAAAGTATGGCTCAGCAGTTAAGAACAGATATTGCCAAGGATCCAGGGTTAGTTTGCAGCACTCCTTCAGGTAGCTCATGACCTGTAACTCCAGTGACAGGTTATTTGATGCCTTCTTCTGGCTGGCACAGACACAGACACACATGTACGGCGCACACACAAACACACACCCATGTGTACACATACATGTAAATAAAATACAATTTAAGAATTGAAAAGTAGTATCTTTACTCGGAAAATGCATTTTCATAACATAAATATTCCCTTTTATAACTTCATCATAAATTTATTATGAATACTATCAGCTTTGAATATATAGTTATATAATCTCTGATGCATACATAGATAGATGTCTACGAAGAATTCCATAGTATAAAGAAGTGCGTTAACTCATTTACCTAATGACACATTCCATAGATAATAGAGAAACTGAGGCCATGCAGTATAGGTAAAGCAGACACCGTCTTGGAATATGTTATGACACGATGGGTAAGAGTCAAGATTTCACATTTCCTGGGCCCAGATTCCTTCCTTTAATTCCATACAGGGTATAACAGCAAATATACAACTTACTTGTATACTATAGAGAATGTGTGTGTGTGTGTGTATGTGTGTGTGTGTGTGTATTCAAGCAAGATTTATTTGAATTATTAAAGAGGTCAGAGGCTAAAAGATACTTCATATAGGGCAGGGTTTTATTTGGGTGGAGGTATGTACACACATTGAAATGTTACATAATGGTTGTCTTCTTCAGAGATTTACCTATTTCTCTTGGCATGTTCCTTTATATTTCTATGATTTTATAGTCTTAATTCAGAACTATACTTTTCCCGATATTATTTGAGATTATACTATATTTGTGATCTTAGGGAATTATAATTTAAAATTGTGTGCTTACCTAAATAAAATGGCCAAAAAGTGGAAGATAAATGAAGCAGTCTTATTATTAATTCAACAGTAAGCCGGAAAGTGCTGCCAATCATAAGCACTCTACTAAAGAGATTGTGAACACAGAAAGAACCTCTCCTCGATTATAGAGCTAGATCTTCATTTAGTTTTGGATCTTCATTAGTTTCATGATTTCCGGATGATTTATCTTCGAGGAAGACTTGAATTTTCTCTCACATTCCCTCTAAATTCACCTGATAATTAGGATGACAGTATGACATTATGGGTTTACTAATTGCTACTATGATAAGGAACTGAGCACCTCACATCTTTGCAAAGGAAGTAGTTTTGTCACCATACTTAGGAAATTAAGGTTCTTATCTGTTCAAGCCAAACGGTGATTGGTGTTATCCTAGCTGGATATTATCTTTCAAGTGGATGTCCTAGTTCCTTCACAGGATTATTTCTTGGGCTTTTCAGTCTGAAAGGTACTTATTTGGCTTTTAAAAGATCTACATAAGGCAGAGTGAAAGTCACTGGAGTCACTTGTCACCTTCTTGCTCCTGTGCCTGTAGGTCCATGCTCTGCCAGCCCCAGTCATTCTGCTGTTGCTGCTCTCTGCAGCAGCTTCAGCACTTCAGCACAGACCAATGCTAAAGTAGCTGTATTGGGCGCTTCTGAGGGCATTGGGCAACCCCTTTCACTCCTCCTGAAGACCAGCCCCCTAGTGAGCAGCTTGACCCTCTACCATACTGCTTATACACCTGGTGTGGCAGCAGATATGAGTCACATTGAGACCAGAGCAAACGTGAAAGGCTACCTCGGTTTAGAGCAGCTTCCAGATTGCCTAAAAGGTTGTGATGTGGTGGTCATCTCTGCCGGAGTGCCCAAGAAGCAAGAGATGACAAAGGATGACCCAGCATTGCCCTGAAACCAATGTTTGTACCATTGCCAACCTAGTTAACTCAATCAACCCTGTCACAGCTGAAGTTTTCAAGAAGCATTGCGTGTATAACCTCAACAAGATCTTGGGTGTGACAATCCTTGACATCATCAGAACGAACGTTTGTGACAGAGCTAAAGGGCCAATCCAGCTTGAGTCAACGTGCCTGTCATTGGTGGCCACACTGGAAAGACGATCATGCCCCTGATCTCTCAGTATACCACTAAGGTTGACTTTCCCCAAGACCAGCTGGCCTCTGGGAGGATCCAGGAGGCTGGCACAGATGTCATGAATGCCAAGGCTGGACTAGGTTCTGCTGCTCTGTCCATGGCTTATACTGGAGCCTGCTTTGTCCTCTCCCTCATGGACACCATGAATAAGAAGGAAGGATTTGCTGAGTGTTCTTCTGTTCAGTGCAAAGAGACAGAGTGTAAGTATTTCTCTACACCATTTCTATTAGGGGAAAAAGGACCTGGAGAAGAAGAACCTGGGTATTGGCAACATCACTTTTTGAGGAAAAAAAACTGTCGAGGCCACCCCTGAACTGAAAGCTTCCATCAAGAAATGCGAGGACTTTGTCCAGAACATGAAGTGAGTGAGAGGTTTGAGCCTCGAGCAGCAGCAGCATCCTATTTATACAGCATCATGCCATTGGAATCACTTGAGAGTCTAATTTGGTTTGATGGAGGGTGTTGTTATCACCATCAGCATTCCTTGTAAATTATGGCTGGTCTATTATTAATGACAATAAAGCAGTCTCTGGTTTTCTTTTTAAAAAAAAATATCTGCATAGATCTGCGTTATGGGATAATGGGCATTTTTTTGGCCTGAGCTTTGTGTCTCTATTTGTTGGTAGTTCTGAGTATGTCAGCATGTTTTGCTCAAAATGGAGGGTCTATAGAGCACAAAGAACACACAAGAAACTCATCTCTGTTCAGTGTCTTAGTAGTCAGCAAGTCTCATTGCCACTGTTTAGAGTCTTGTCATGACTGTTCTGCATGAGATGCATAAGATCCATAACTGTATTTTGGGCTAACCAGAATTATACCCACGAGGTAACAAAACTCCTTCACATATTAAAATATAGTCACATGAAGGTTTTAGGGTACAGACCTGAGATAAATGTCACCAACACCCCCAAACCTGGAATGCATGACTTTCCAAGCCCTTTAATTGTATGGTCATAAAACCCATAGGCTGTTTTATTCTTTTTTAGGCAATTTTAATACTCTGGTGTAAGAAACAAACAAGCAAGCAAATTCCTGTCCTTGTAATCAGATTTTCAAATCTGAAAACATGAGGAAATGAGGAATAAGAGATGTGGTACTGAAGTGTTGCCCCTCAGACATCTACTCAATGTAGAGATTTTAAAGTAAACTTCAGATTTAATTTTTTGCTCAAAGGAAAAATGAGTGCTTTGTTTGATTAAAATGGCTGATTCCTTTTATGACTTGAGAGAACTTAAATGGATTTATTAAGTATAAAAAGATCAAGTTAATGGTAATGATAGAGGGAGATTTTTTTTAAAAGAAAAATCCCGACTAAAGGCATGATAACTCATTCTTTTCTTTAATGAGAACAGTAAGTAAAAATAATTATTCATGAGAGCTTGGCTTCTCATTAAGCATTGGCATAAAACTTTCTTCAATAAACTCAAGTGTATATTTTTGCAAGGTTGGACTTGGGAATTCATCATCCCCATTAGGCCATGGAATCTGATTATCCAATCAGCCTCCTTTGGTCTCCAAAAGTATTGTTATGGTCCATTAATTGAAAGAAGTTTCTTTCTAGAGTGGGTGATTATTAAAGAATAGGGGGAAGAAAATGCTATCCTGGTACTTTCCTTCTGTTTTCAGTCCTCAGTTTAACATCCATTTTATACTCCACTTGTCATATGCACATTTACACACATTGTAGCCATGTTTTTCCTAGAGGTTTTGAAAATAAGGGTTACTATGTTAATTCAAACACAATTATTAGCCAAAGCATATAAAATACATTTTTATATCACAAAGAGGTGTTCTATTATCAGAAGAAATATGTAGGTCTAAGGTCTAATGACTCTTAGAGTATGGGTAAATCTTAAGATTTTCTTGAGATTAGAATGACCAAATAAGTCTAAAGGAATTATTAAGGGACATATATGTGTGTGTGTTTATTAATTCAAAAGATACATTGAATATTCATATTTAGTAAACATTTCCCAAAATAATATATAACCTTTTTTTATTATTCTAAAAATTTCCCAACAGTCATATAAGTAAGAATATAGCATATATCTGTGTGTTCCTGTGTCAAAGAAAAGGGGCCTGTTCTAAAACTATCACATATACATCTACAGCTTTTCATAGATAAACATTAATAATTCTATACTAATAGATGGATCAGTTTCTTTTTTGAGATAATCCAGGATTCAGAGTAATACTTCAGCTTCAACTTCCCTGGTGCTATAAGACAGCTCAGACTAATCACAGCTCCTTCCCAACTGGCAATTCCAAACTCTGAAGCTGGTTTCAAATTTTAATTTTTTAAAAAATTTGCATATATAGAAATTGCTGTTTTTTAGTAGATACATGGTTAATAGAGATCTACTTTGGCTGTATGTCTCTGTACCACATACATGAAGGCAAAACCATCAATACACATAATGATAAATAATTTTTAACTACTATGATTTAGGTAAACAGGGTGATTACATTCTAGGAATCAAGTGCATAGCACACCAAGTACTGCTAATGACATCCTCCAAAACTGCTGTAAGAATGGATGTCATTCCACTAGAAATTAATAAGTATGTTTTGTGTTGGGTATTTTAATTAGCCTGCTTTAATCATTTCATGGTACATTCATGTATCGAACCTTTAGGTTATTCATTGCACACATGTGTGATTTTAATTGTGAGTCATTATTTAGTAAACTTGGAGGGAGAGTGACATTGCTCCTGTTATACAATCATCAATAGAAAATTTACAATGTAGAACAAAATAATGTAGAATAATTGCTGGTATTTGTTAATGTGGGTTTCGATTTGAAAAGGTATGGATGGTGTGTGACTTAAAACTGATGGCTGTATATGTATTTATGCAAAACCATCACATACTATTATTAGAAAGTTTTAGAGAAATAAATTTAAACAATAGAGCAAGACAGAGGACAACATGGGAAGTCCCTTCCTAGAGAGATGCCTTGTGTTCGGGAGGTATCTGGTCTTCCTATTATAGGCCTTGAGAGTGAGTATATTGAGAATCTCATCTGTGAAGTGGGGATAATAAGACCCCTTAGCCCTTAGCTAACAGGAAGCAAGGTGAGAGATACTAGATGTTCTAAAGAGTCTCTCAAAACCCATCACATACACCTAGAGGTATTCTCTGCGAGAGTTGATGTCCTTTGAAAGCCATTATAGGGAATAACAGGTAATATATCCGTGGTATACTTAAACACTGCCTTAGACGAGCTCAATGAATATGAAATAAATAGTTTGTTGCAGATACATGAAGCATATGTTATGCTCCAGTACCTAAGTTTCTGTTTCATATATTTATTTGTCAGTCTAAACTTTTACATATGCCATTCAAAACAAGAAAATACATTAGTGAAAATTTGATTGTCCATAAGTGTGTAAACACAGAAAAATAATTGTTGTAAAACATATATATTATGACATAGAGGGGTAAACTCAATAGTTAGACATACAATAAATATATCAAGAAATGTGTGAAAATCTTTTCCATCTGATAAAAATTATTTCCAAATTAAGTTATGGATTTAATGCAATGTGGTCAAATTAAAAACTCAATAAATATTTCATTTAAAATCATGGAAATGAAAATCAGATGGTAATTTGGTATATTTTAACTTAATTAAATCTTGCCCTACTAAGTCTGAAATCACATCCTATAACTACCATAATTATTTTTACTTTTAAACAATGACATTTAAGTGTGTCACTTAAAATGATTTCCTTTTAAATTTTATGTTATTAATGGGATTTCCTTTTCCTTTTAAAATAGTTTTATATTTATCTTAAATTGGAAATTTAACATATACTACTATTATAGCTCTTAATTATTTGCTTTATTTTCAGTATTTGGGAGGCATACATATACCTTTGAACTTTATGAAAATATTTTCTTTTAAAAAAGTCACTGATAATAAAATAGAGCAAAATGGTAAAAAACAATTTTGTATAATTATTGCTCTTAATATCCTTTTCTTTATAAAATGTATTTTATATTTAGAAGTTTAAAATTATCATTCACTACTTTAAAATATTCCTTCTAAATAATAATCTTATACTCTACATTTAGTTTCATATAAATAATCAGTTACTTTTAGGTATAAGTTTACTTCTTAGTAAATATTGTTGATATGTATTGCAACTCATGTTATAGTGTACTTCTCCATTCTTTCCTTTTAGGTTAAAATATTAGGTCAATAGAATATATAGTCAGAGAAGAAGGCAAAGAGATATATTTTGAATTTTTATTTATATATGAGGATCAATACTAATAAACACAATACTTTTCTGAGAAAGCCAACATTTTTTTCTCCTGGGGAATTAAAGATATTTAAACCAAAGTAAGAAATATATATGTGTGGCAAATCTGTGATATTGTTGTATGAAAAGGGATCAGACTTAGCCTGTGTAATTCCACAGGGCGAAAGTAAGATCAAAGGGTAGAACTTACAAAGAAAGTTGGCTGAATAAAAAAAGATGAGCTTTCTAAAACTCAGAGCTTTTAATGCGAGGCAAGACTGCCGTATGGAGTCATAAATATAACACAAGCCTTCCTGCAGTGATTTGGTATGCGCTTCTTCACAGTACTGTGTGAAAGTATTTTATACTAGATATTTTTAAGTTCCCTCTGTGTCGGCAAGTGCCTGATCCTCAGCATACATGATCCTCAGCATCTTTCAAAGCTACTCTTTTTTCCTGGTATAATCTGATGGGATTATTAAAACAATACTTTATGTATATTAGTCAGTTGTCTATGTATGTCTGTGTACTTAGTCATCTGGAAGAATACAGCCTTAGTTACTTGGGATAATTAACATGTATCCTAATATTAACCAAAGTGTTGTAAAGTTTTCTTGGTTCTTGAAAGAAAAAATTTGCATTTCGGGTATTCTATAGAAGGTGTGGTTCTTTGTATTTATCGTGAACCTCCTTTGAAAATAAAGCAAATGATAAGGCTGAATTTCATATTTCTTACAATAGCATTCCCCTGAAGAGAAGATTATATGTGGCTATTTAGCTAGAGAGATTTTAAATAATCTTTTAGGAGGCGTTTTAAGTTTATTTGTAAAATGCTAAGGTTTAAATGCTTTGGTGGTATTGTCTTGGTTGGGTTTCTATTGATGTGATAAAGAAAGATCAAGATAAAAAAAAACAACTTTGGGAAGAGAAAGTTTATTTGGCTTAAACTTGCAGGTTCATTATTGGGGCTGGTGAGATGGCTCAGCAGTTAAGAGTACCGACTGCTCTTCCAAAGGTCCTGAGTTCAAATCCCAGCAACCATATGGTGGCTCACAACCATCCTTAACAAAAATCTGATGCCCTCTTCTGGAGTGTCAGAAGACAGCTACAATGTATACACATATAATAAATAAATAAATAAATCTTTTTTTAAAAAGTTCATTATTGCAAGAAGCAAAGAGATGACCACAAGCAGGGCAGGAACTAGGAGGCCATAACGGAAAGAGAAACAGTGAGCACTGTGACTTACTGGCTTGCTTTGTTATAGAACCCAAGTCCACTTTCCCAGGTGTCACACCACTGTCAGTTAGCTAATCCTCACACCAATCATTAATCAAGAAAATCCTCCACAAACTTATCTACAGGCTAAATCTGATGGAGGCATTTTGTCAGTTGAGGGTTCCTCTTCACTATTGACCTTCCCCAGCAGAGGTTAAAATATAAACATTTAATATGAAAAAGAGAGTATTGCTTTTATTTTTATATAACATGACATATAGCAGTCATATAAAAAGGCACAGGAAAATAATCATATAAAGTTTCCATTTTTAAGTTTTGAAATTCTCTATTCACAGCTTTAAAGGACACATGAATTTTACCTGGGACAAGTAGAATATTTAGAGCAACATAGCTAAGAGAACCCAAACTTTTCTTTTGTAACTATTTTCATTAAACAGAAGGGAGCTGTGGTAGTTAATCTTGGTTGTCAATTTCATATTTATAATTACCATGAAAACAAACCTTGGGGCATGTCTATAGGGAAGTTTTTTATTATCTTAATACAGATAGAAAGATATACCCTGAGCTCGGATGCCCACCATTCTGTGCGCCAGTATCTGGGCGGAATAAAAACGAGAAAGGGGGCTATGTACCAGTATTCACCCCTCTCTCCTTCCTGACTGCAGATGCAGTGTGTCCACTATGCCTTCCCTTCCAATATGGATTAAATCTTCAAACCCTTATTCTCAACGATGCCAAACTTTTTTATGTCGCTTTTATCAAATATTTTGTCACAGCAATGGAAAGTAGAGAGCAGTAAAGGAGAAGCAATAACTTAAGAATATTTAAAATTAACATAGGAGCCTCTGGGAACTTCTTCTGGATTTTACATCTTATTCTGCTAGTATGAGACTTGCATACATTTTCAGAGCTTCAGATTCCTTGGCTAAAAAATGGGAAGGCTCTTTTTACATTATACCATGATTACTGGTATAGGGAAGGCTTATAGTACACCACAAACTATGATTAGTACCTCATGTATTTCGTTTTGTGTAATTTTCACAACAACCAAGTAGGATAGTGTTTTCCAAAAGGTTATGCAAATATTAAACCCTCAGCCTATGCACAATATAGCCCATAGTAATAAAATATAAATATTACAATCTTAACCTAGCTTTAAATTTTTTATATGAAACTTACTTAGTACTTGAGATCCCTTGTATATCTGTTTCTGGTGTAAAAATGTGTGATATGGCTCGTAATTCTCAATTTTCCTTGGTTTTACAACTATTGATCCAAAAAGGGTAGGTCTGTTAAAATGTGGTTAGATCATTTAAGTGCTAAATTTACCAATGAGTAGATCTATTCAATTGAGAGATGAAAGGGCTCTCATGTGTGGGGGATAATTTTGGAGGAAATAAGTCATAGAAACTAGTACATTTATGAAAGTCTTGTCTTGTTCCTGGCCACACCCTGCCTCTTTCTCTGCTTCCTGAAAGCCAGGAACTGCACAAGCTTCCTTCACCATTCACTTGCACCATGTTGATCTGCCCTCCAAAGTGCTACCACAATGAAACAGACTGATCTGATATTGAAACTGCTGAAATAGAATTTCAACTTAATTTTTGAGAGTATTTTTCACAGAAAAGTTACTAGGAGAGAAAAATAGGTATGGGAGAAGTGGACTTATTATCTAAACATGTGAGTATGAATCTTTATAACTCATTCTTACATGGAATTTGGAAACTCCTAGAGTAGGAGCCTGGAAAGTTCTATGTACAAGTTATGGGTGATTCTGGTGGCAGCTCAGAAGACCAGAATACAAGCAAGGGCAGGACAGACACTAATCAGGAGATTTCAGTTTTCAGATTTAAATGAAGACTAGCAAAACGCCTTGAAATTGTGTGCTTAAAGGTTGTGAGAACTATGAAAGCAACATAGCATCTGAACTATGGCCTAAGTATTAGAGCTGTTTTTAGACAGATTTATAATGAGGAATATAAGAAGGCAGAGAACAATTAAAAAAAATCGGTTTTGCAGGAGAAAGATTTTACTTAAAGTTGAGACTAAGACGAGGATACGTGGTTGCCAAAGAGATTAGCTTTTTAAAAAAAAAGCCAATTATCTTGCAGAGAAACAATAGAACTATTTGAGGATATCTAAGGAATTGGCTCTATTCATTACCGAAGACTCAAGGTTACAAAACTGTCAGATAACACTTTGAAAGACTTTCCATTGAAAAGAAAATGAGATTTATTAGATTGGCTTACAAGTTGTGGTCCAACTATTCCAACAATGACTGTATCCAAAATGGAAAATCCTAGAGTCCAGTAGCAGATAATTCTTCAAGGCTGGATGTCACAGTTGGTCTTTAGTTTAAGCTGGAATCCTGAAAAAGTAGGCTCCAATAGAGGTGAAGAAATAAACATGCCAAGGAACTCAAGGGAAAGAAGACAAAGATCAAGCATTCCCTTCTAACATTTCCTTCATGTAGGCTGCCTCTAGAAGTTATGGCGGAGATTTAAGGTGATCTTCCCAACAAACACACACACACACACACACACACACACACACACACACACACACAAAAACAAATTTAGGTGGATCTTCCACTTCAGTATTTCAATCAAAAAACAAACAAACAAACAAACAAAAAACCCTAACAAGTTTACCCAGCCAGGTAAGTTTTAGTTAACTACATATATGTAATTAACTAAACAAAGGATAGCCAACACAAGTCCACCCCTTGTCAACCTGGCACACAATAATATCACCTTATATCATGCTTAGTTCCCTAATGAAAACAATAACCAGTTAATAACTACACTTAACAAGATATAATTATCCAACATACAACTGCAAACACATGGTAAATTTTTAAACAAGTGTAAAAGTCCCTTGAAGGAGATTCTTTCAGTATCTTAAAATTTAAATATGTTAAAAACGAATATTCCCTCAATTGATATTATATTACAGGATAAAGAAATAGAGGAAAGAAAACACAAATGTCTGGACAAAAACAGTCTAAACAAAACAAAAAATACTATCAATTATAATCCTCATTTCTGTAACAAGTCACATGGCTCTAGCTGGTACTTCAGATTCCCTTCTTTTAGTATCCATTCTATATTTTCTCACCCTCAGCAAGCATTTCAGCAGGTCTTGGTTCTCTTTCTGGAGGAGTGACCTATGCAGTCATTCCTGAAGGGTCTGTGCTCTTTGTCATCTTATTTTGATTGGTTTGCTGCAGTGTTATTGACTTTAATTACAGCACATGGTGGCACCAATATACTCCCTAAAGGGGCCCTTAGCTACAATCCTTTTTGCTTTCATTGTAAAGAAGCAATCCAATTTCTTCTTGAGTATCTGGATCAATCAGGCCTCCTAACAGTTATTCCTTTCTTAGCCTGTTACCTAAGGGCATTTGAATCCCAAAGAAGCCAGGAGCAAGTCTGAGCTTCCTTTTCAGAGAAATGTTTCTTGGGTCCCCTGGCAGTGGTATTACACATTCTGGAACCAAAACCTCTAGATCAGCAGAACTAAAGGTCACAGAAACAGAAAGCAAATGGGTCACTTGGGTTGGTAGCGTGTGAAACCATACCATATTACACCCCTTGATTCCTGGACCAGTTTATTCTGGCTAGGGGAGAAATTGCACCATATATTGAGCACTGATTCAAAATATTTACTGCCTTCTGGAAAATCTTGCCCCAGCTTTGCAGGAAAAGAGCTACTGATCTCTCAAATGGAGAATAGCTGTCCGCAGGTTATAGTATAGCCTTGTTTCAAAACCCCAACTGCCCTTCTATGATTCACATATATGGGCCTACCAAAAACTCCAAACAACATTGAATTTGGCCATTGCCACCTCAGGTACCAACAGGTTTTCTGGATCATATGGGCCAAGTAGTAGATGAGCCTTCACAGCACCTAGATCTGTTGACTAGCAGCCATCTTCTCTGCCAGACATTCAAAGCTAACAGTGTTCTGGTTCTCTTGGTATATGATCAAGAGTAACACATTGAAATGAAGTATGGGCTGTCTCCAGAATCCAAATAGGAGGAGTAATTGTTGTGCTTCTTTCTTGGTGGGAGGAACCAGATGCAACAATGTATCCTTCATCTTAGAAGGAATATTTCTGAATGCCCAGCACCACTGACTTTTAAGAATTTCACCGAGATAGAAGGACTTTGAACTTTGGTTGAATATATTTCCCATCCTCTAATGCAAGCATGTGTTGCCAGGTGCAAAATTGTTTCCTCCTCATGCTCACTTGTTTTAATCAGCATAATGCCATCAATATAATGAATCAGTGTGATATTTTTAGAATAGAAAGATGATTATGATCCCTTTGAACTAAGTTATAACACAGGGTTAGAGAATTATTACTATACCCTTGAGGTAAAAATGTAAAGATACACTACTGGCCTTACCAACCGAAAGAAAATTGCTTCTGGTGGTCAGTATGGATAGACACTAAGTAAAAGGCATTTACTAATCAATAGCTGTGTATCACATACCAGGAAATATGGTAATTTGCTCAAATATTGATACTGGATCTGGTATAACACCTTCAATAGGGGTCACTACCTGATGGAGCTTTTCATAGTCAGCTGTCATTATACATAATCCATGTATCTTCTTCACTGTTCAGGTAAATGGAAATGTGGAAAATATGACCCTGACTCTCTCAATCCCTTGGTGGTGACATTAATTTCTTTAGTCCTCCTGGGATGAAATATTGGCTTTGATTCACTGATTTTCCTTGCCTCCATTTAGCCTTTCCAAGCATAATAACTCTCATTCCACTGGCCAGTGACAAAATGTGAGAATTCTTCCAACCTCTAAATATATGTATCCCAAATATACATTCTGGGACTATTAAATGACAACAGGATGAGTTCCAGAACTGAATGGTCCTACTGTGAGTTGGGATTCAAACAGAAGTTCACTAATCACTGGGGTTCCATAAGTCCCTACTTTAAAAAGAGGACTACAATGCTTCTTAGGGGTCATCTATGATTTAATATCAATTCTAAACAAATATTCAATACAATCTGGAAAGTCGGATTGTTTTATTTCCCCCAATATACACTTATGCTTATAAAAGGCAATTAGTCCCACTGAGCAATGACTAAGGAAAGCTAACAATAAAACTCTTAGGAATTTAAAGAAAGTCCTTCCTCATGAAGACCTGGTCTTCCTTATATTTAAGGGGTCATGGATCTGCAAACTTTCTCAAGACTGGAAATTGATACTTGCACCAAGATTCCCTCTTACCTTTCTTTTATATATTTTTTTATTGTTTTTCTCTTTGCTTTTTACTTTCTTTTCTTTCTTTCTTTCTTTCTTTCTTTCTTTCTTTCTTTCTTTCTTTCTTCCTTTCTTCTTTCCTTCCTTCCTTTCTTCTTTCCTTCCTTCCTTCCTTCCTTCCTTCCTTCCTTCCTTCCTTTCTTTTTTTCTTTCTTTCTTTCTTTCTTTCTTTCTTTCTTTCTTTCTTTCTTTCTTTCTTCCTTCCTTCCTTCCTTCCTTCCTTCCTTCCTTCCTTCCTTCCTTTCTTTCTTTCTTTCTTTCTTTCTTTCTTTCTTTCTTTCTTTCTTTCTTTCTTTCTTTCTTTCTTTTTAAGACCTTTTCTGATTATACAGATTAAACAAAAATGAACTAGGATTATCTGTTTAGTGCCTGGAAACATCATAACTGATTAGCCAGTACCAAAGGTCTGCATGAATTATGCCACCATAAAAATCAGTTTGCTTGTACTGCCTCATATGAGTCAAGCCATGAGAGACATTTCTTTATCTATGCTGCCCACTACAATAACTACAATTACCTTGCCTTTGGCAATTCAGTGCGGCCATCTGGCTCCTGCTACTTTCAGGCCCAGTTAAATCCATCATATTTAATTCATCCAACTGAACAGCAGTATCTCTGATCCTAAGGTCTGGCACAAGAAATAGGGTGAGAGCAAAGACCTTCAAATGTGTTGAGGCTCTTCACACCGTTTGCCTCTTATAGGATTAGTGAAAGGCATGTCCTCTGGGCCCTCCCATTGAGGAGGATTAGGTTTTGCAGTTTATGCTCTCTAGTATTGCAAATTTCCTAGGCTTTAAAAATCCCTTCATCAACACCAAGCCAAAGGATATCCAGCATATCAAACTCCTTTTCAGTAGGCCATCTTTTGACCTTCATCCAACCATTGAAAGGGACTTTGGACAACTGTTTCTAACTCCATCAATTTCCATATTAAACCTAGCATCTCCATTCTGTGGACCCATATTAGGCCCATATCAGCCTGACCCAGTTCTATGTTCTTTCCACCATTATCCTACATCCTTAAAGGCACACATTCCCCAGACTTCTGCTTGAATTAATTAGGAAATTCACTAAGCTTCCTAATAGTGGACTCATCTCCTTATGGACTATACTTACTGTCTCCCCTCTAGGCATCTGTTTAGCCTTAAGTCTAGTTATAGGTCTAAGAGAGGTATAATCTTGGTGAGCCCTGACATCTCATTCAGAGAAAGTCAGTGATGGTTTATCAGTCAATGAAGCAGTCAATGATAGAAATGGCATGTGGCAGGGTGCAAGTTTGTCTTCTGCTGAGGGTGAAAAGACTACTGGCTCAAGTGAGGCAAACCCTTGAGAATCCAAGGATTCAAAGTTCTCAACCTCAATAGAATTTTTTTTCCACACACCCCCAACCAAAGATACAATATCCTATCACTTACTTATTGATGTCTTTATTTTTAACTTTGAGTAGCCTCCTAGGCTGGGACTTCAATTTTTGCTATAATGCAACCAATCTTATAATGAGGGTTTTTGTTTGATGTCCTGCAACTTGAGTTCTGTGGCTGCTGGATTTGAGATTCTCTTTCTGGACACACATAGAAACTTTTGGACTTTATGAACATCTGGAGCTGGCCAATTTTGTCAATGGTTTCATCATTGTCCTTTGTCACCCTATGTTTCAGTAAATCTCCAACCCAAATATGCCCTAGCAATGAAAACACAACTCAATTAATATGAATACAATCTCTGTGCCTATATTAGGTAGATCTACTACTATACTACCAACTTCATTCATCTATGAGACCCCTTAGAACTTATGGATTCTTCAGGTCACTTATTTTTGTTAGCTCTCCTTCCACCTCCACTTCCGTTGTCCTCTCTCTCTCCCCCGTCCTTATTCTCTCTCTCAACTTTCAGCTCCACCTTCCTTTAATCTGCTTTAGCCTTTATTTTTATAAATTAAAGTGAGAAGAAGATTTACAGGAAATCACCTGAGTGCTGACTCATTCCTTGTTCACAACCCCTCACAGGGGAATGGAATTAGCATCAAGTTACAAATAGCCCCAGAGCTATTTGCAACAGCCCTATACAGAGATCCTGGATGTTTGGTAATTTAGGAGTTCATTCTTTTTCTTTGTCAGTTTATCCAGAGATGCTGGGAACAACCAAGTAGTTTTTTCAAAGTATGGTCCCTTGTTTTTATACAAAGTCACTATTTCTTTACATCTTACAATTGGTGAATTGGGATAATTCATTTCAATAAATTGTTTCAATGAGTTGCTAACCAGTTTGACATCACATGCTTTTAGTGTTCTCCAAGCATCTAAGAGAAATTAGTAACTATAGGTATTGTCAAATTTGAAATTCTATTACAGATACTTTAAAAATACATCATCATATTTATATTGCTCAAGAACCACTCCTGTTACTAAAATCTATATTAGTCATGATTCTCTAGAACAGTGGTTTTCAACTTTCTTAATGCTGTGACTCTTTAATACAGTTCTCATGTTATGGTAACCTCAGCCATAAAATTATTTTTGTTCATAATTCATAATTGTAATTTTCCTACTGAGTAGCATCTCAGTTCCTGAATTCATTGGAAAAAAATGTTATTTTTCTTCTGGTGGTTGTAACCCATTTGTCTAGATAAACAGAAAGATAGAATGAACATATACATATATATACATGTGTATATGTATATATATATATATGTATATATGTGATATATATATATTACATACATGAACTCATATACACAGGGAAGTTGTTTTATTAGAGAGGCATACAAATTGTGGTCTAACTACTCCAATAATAGCTTTCTATCACCAAAATTATCAAGAACTAAGTAATTGTTCAACCCACCTTGCAGATCTTCAGTATATGCCAGAATCACAAAGAAATAGGTTTGGATGCTAGAGAATGAAGGAACTTGGCAGGGATAGTGAGGTCAAGCAAGAAAAGAACAAATGTTCCCTTCTTTCATATTCTTTATACATGGTAACACCAGGAGGTTTAAGGTAGATAAGGTAGAACTTCTTACCTAAAATACACAACCAAGAAAATTCCCTCACCAGTTGTATTCAGTCATCTCTGATTTATTCCATATGTAGCCATTGACAACCGAGTATAGACATCACAGACACCCCGTTCTGTCTTGCTTATACAGTTGTTTGTTAGGATGCATATAATTATACTTAGCCATCTAGAAACTGAGTCCTCTACAGCCATGTTCTCAAGAGACCCAGTTTCTTCTGAGGCTGGTAGCAAACTTTGACCTTATCCATGTGATGCATTAAATATGCAAGATCTTATGAAGTCTAAGAGATCTTCACCTGGATTTTCAAAAGAGTCCTGGTAAGCTTGGCAGTAGGAAACATGATCTTTAGAGAGAGCTCTCCAAAAAGAGCGATTTATAAATCTGTGATAATGAATTCAAAGCTGTGATAGACACCATGGGAAGCTAGAGATGCCAAGCACATTGAATGTCTACTGAGGAAAGCTGTAGAGAGTGAGTCAAACTAGCCAAAATGTACAGCCACATGGCTTGCCAGTAGTCCAGCATCAGGGTACAGCTCTTAAAGTTCAAATCAAATCAATCTAGATTCTATTTTTGCCATAGTGGGTTTTGATCTGATGTTATCAGTCCAATATGCTATTTCTATTCTAGTCCTCTATTTTAAAATGGGCAACTTGACTCTCTGCTTGTACAGTTCTTTTCCTCCTTTGCAGAAGCTCATAGGCTAATAGCTAAGCATTTCCTTTAATCACATAGGAGACATTGGACTTGAACTGTTAAAAACTTCTGGGACTATGGAGACTGTTAGAGACCAAATGTGCTTCACATTATATGATAGATTGCTTCTTTGGGGTCCAGAGTTGAAAATTACAGTGTGAGTGTGAAATTTTTCCAAAAATTTTATAAGTAAAATGTTTGCTTGCTCTGTGGCAAAGTGACTGAGAGAGGATTAAACCATAAAATCAGTAACTTTGTTAGTAATGAGTTTATTGATGATTTCATATTTGAAGGAGATTTTTTAAGTGATTGGCGGGAATGCGTCATTGGGGACTTGTCTTTTAAGATTACATCTTCTCCCTCAATCCCTCTTATCTGTCCCTACTTTCTAGCTGGTAAACATCTTTCTTCTATTTGTGTTTTATCTAATCTTAGGTTCAGAAACATTGAACTCAAACCTTGAAACTGTGACCAAAATCAATCCTTTCAGCCTGGTTAATGATCTTTGTTTACATGAAGAAGAGTATTTAATTCAGTATTGAGAAGCTAACTCTACTATTTATACTCTAGCATTTCACATCTTCAGCTATAGAATAGCATTTAATCAAATCATTT
Organism: Mus caroli; assembly: GCF_978045245.1. Taxonomy (NCBI): domain Eukaryota; kingdom Metazoa; phylum Chordata; class Mammalia; order Rodentia; family Muridae; genus Mus; species Mus caroli. Next base: position 118,488,347 of record NW_028227261.1, read on the forward strand.
CTACTCTTATCCTTTTATAGGTGAAACAGACTTAGATATTATTTCTTCATTCACCAGACTTTGCTGATATACCAAATCTCTGTTCAATGCCTTCCAACACACTTTCATTCTGCACAGCTTGTGTTGTTCCTTCTATTATGATATCATAACATGTATTTCCTGGTTATTCAGTTGAATCTTTCAATAAATTACAATTATCTTAAGAGAGTAGACAGTGTGCAATTCATAATCATATTCCCAGAGTTTGTTCTTATTGGATAAAATTACTGAATTTCAGAGAAGCATCTTGAGTATTGAGCTGTTTAGTCACTTTTTCACTGTTGTTTGCTTGTTTATTTATCTCTGGAATGAAAAATAAGTAAGCTATGTTTTTGTAACACTGTGCTTTAAAGACCGGTTACAAGTGTTCTCAACTAAACTAGCAGAGGCCTTTTCAGACCACCATTTGCCTCCCCTGCTTTCTAAAAAGCAATCTTTCTCAGAAAAATAAGACGTTGCACTATGGCATCTCCCTTCTTCATAGCTACAAATTATAGGAAGTCAAGGTGAAATACAGCAATGTTCATAATAATATAATCTATGAAGACAATGAAATTGAGTAAGCAAGGCTCAGGCCCCTTAAGAAACAGTTAGACCTTAGTTTTGACTTTGATCTCAACAAATTAAAGAGACCTCAAGATATCTGTCAAGCATGTATAAGGAATTGAGTCACAATATCTAAATTTCTTTCTCCCACCCATTTTTACACACATATTCATATTTCTCTTTTCTTCTTTTCTTTTCCATCATTCTTTAATATGTCTTTATTTCTCCTACCACATATGAGACCAAGCATCAGAGAACTTTTTTAAAAGTCTTATTTCCATTAGTATCTAACAAATAATAGGGGAAATTATGCAATTTTAATGATTGTATCAAAAATGCATTGTATTAAACATCCAACAAAGGAAGCTTAAGACACTTTGTAAGAAATGAATGAAGGCTCTAAGGGGAACCCTCACAGAGGGTTCAAAAAGGTAGATGGTGTCCCTCATTACACGTGTAGCTCAGTTTTTAGATACAGAAACTACAATCCCTAGTCATGACTCTTAGACAATTCACTTTCTATATTTCACTTCAATGTGATGAGAATCTTTTTGGAGTTTTAAATTTGTTTTCATTAAAGCTGCTTTTGTGTGTGAATATATGTGTAGTATGTCTTTATATATATATATATATATATATATATATATATATATATGTGTGTGTGTGTGTGTGTGTGTGTGTGTGTGTGTGTGTGTGCATGAATGTGTCTGTGTTGGGAACTAAGAGGTGGTGTCAGGGAAGGAGTGGGAAGGGAGAATAGCCCATGTCCGACCAGAGTTCCTCCTATGTTCTGGGTAGGTGAACGGGGGAGAGCTGCCAGATGCTTTCCACTAAGCCCCAGGTGGACATCTAAGCTACTGACCCAACTCGCAGGGGGTGAACAAGGGGCAGTCCCCAATACCAGGAGCCCTGGGGTGACATCCTCAGCCCCAGGGTTATGGGAGAGAGGGCAGAGAGAGAGAGGTTCCCACGCAGCCGAGTGTTGCGGCCTGCCCGCAGTCCACAACACAAACGGTTCAACTGAGAATGGCAGTTCGCTGAAAAGAGAGGAATCTAGACGGGGCGGAAGAAACAATGGAGCTAAGACAACATCCTGATCAAAGCTCAATTTTACTATTTCCAGACACTCAGTTATAAAGGAAGGGGGAGGGAACCCAATATCCCGCCAAGTAACTCAGGGTCCAGTAGCAGGAGGAACACGTGTGTGCCTCCAGGCGGCAAAGGCAGGTTCCAGCAGTGGGCGTGGCGGGACGAATGAGCCGGTAGCTCCACCCTTGAGCAAGCAGGTTCCAGGCTGGGGGAAGGGAGGCCACAGCCGTGAGTCCTTACTCTGGTCCATGGCTGGGGCACAGGAAGGCCATCTATAGGGAGGTTAGAAACAGTTCATTAGGAGAAAAGCCTATCCCATTGTCCAAGCAAAGTGGGCCTTGATGAATAGAGACACTCTATGGTTTTAGAGCTTTGTTGTAGAAAGGCAGGGAGAAAGGAGAGAAGGTAGAAAAGAGAGAGAGAAAGTCCGGTCATTGCCAAAAGGAGAGAAAGGGGAAAAGGAGAGAGAGAAGAAAGGCTAGAGTAAGAGGGAGAGAGCAAGAGGGAGAGAGAGTAAGAGAGTGAGATGAGAGAGTGAGGAGAAGGAGAGGAGAGAGTGAGGTGGGGCCAAATAGCCCCTCTTATGGTGGGCTGTTATCTTTACTGTTGCTAGGTAACTGGGAGGAGTCTAGCCAGAAGGTCAGAAGCTTGAGACATTGTCTACATGACTAAAAGCCATGCTTCTCCTGTGGGGGTTGTGGTGGGCTATAACTTCGACAGGAGCCAGGAGTCCAGGAGACATGATCGAATGCCTACCGTCCCATGTAGGTGGGAATTTCCACCCACTGGGTTCTCCTGGGGTTCAAGATCTAGCCTCAACTGGAAACCAGGCTGTCTGTACATAGCCCAGTGCCCCACAAGTCTGTAGAAACATGTCAGGCCAGAAAAGAGCATCACTGGGTGACCTCCATAACTTTCATCCTTAATCAAATGGAGTTAACTTCCTTGCTGAACATAGTGCTCATATTTTGGGGCTAGGCTGGCAACCAGCAACCTCCAGTGATGTTACATCTGTCCCTGTAGCACCATAGTTATAGCTGAACATAATACTGTATCTGGCTTGTTGTTGGGATGTTGAGATCCAAACTCAAGTGCTCATGGCTCTAGCAAACGCATTCTTTTTTTTTTTATTATTTAATTTTTGGTTTTTTCGAGACAGGGTTTCTCTGTGTAGCCCTGGCTGTCCTGGCACTCACTTTGTAGACCAGGTTGGCCTCGAACTCAGAAATCCGCCTGCCTCTGCCTCCCGAGTGCTGGGATTAAAGGCGTGTGCCACCACGCCCGGCTAGCAAACGCATTCTTAATTACTAAACCATCTCTCCAGCCCAAGAACCATTCACATTTGGTTTTTAAATATCTAATCATCCATATTTAATATTTAATCTACATTTAATATGGACTTCTTATTTTGCATTGACTGGATTGTAAGAGTACTCCATTAATAGAATTTAGGTTTTAGAGAATGTTCTGGTTTTAGCAAATCATAATTTTAAACATATGTTTAAACAAAACATAAATTTCCTTCATTCAGCACCTAGTTGAGGGGTTATCAATTATATCTTTCATCATAAAAACTTAATGTTCTAAGACTCCAAATAGTCCTTTGCTTTGGACCTGTAACCTTTCTTTATAAACAGCTTTCTCTTTTTATTTGCCTGCTGACTTTTAAAGTTGAACTTATTTCTATTCTTACTTTTCACTAATTTTGAAATTGAATATGGTGGCCTGCTTATGACCACTTTTATAATTGAAATGTAGAATTTTTCTCAGTGAATATCCATGTTATTTTAATATATTTCTTAGATAGCATTTTCAGTAGGACTGAGAGTGTAACTCAATTAAATGATAGCCATTCATGAGTCCTTCCCTCTTCTTCAAAAATAAATAAATAAATAGAACAATGCTATTTATAATGTTGATAAGCAATAATTGTTTATTTACATTGTGTTTGTCATGCAAGTTAAAACATTTTTTCTGCCTGTTATAAACCATTTAATTGTTTTAATGTCTTTGTTTTCCTTACAAATTTCAGATTTACTCTATTTAAAACTATAAGTTTTTTCTTACATAATCTCAACATTAAATTTAAAAGATCTTTTACAATATAGTCTCATAAACTGTATAATAATTTTCTACAAATTATTTTGATTTTCTCAAAACTGTTATTGTATTTAACATATGTAACTTTAGAAAAAAATTTAAAAATATTTAGCTACATTTCTCAGACACATATAATTTCACTGTAACTGTGTGTTCTAAAGCTCATGCTAATGTTTTATTCTCTCCAAAATAGTATTTGTTAAATTAATAGAATATATTTCTTTTCTTTCTCAGGTATCCTCTCTTTCCTACTCTTCTAAGTCACACTGAAAAATTTTTCCTCTTGTCCTTTTATTTTGACATTTTTTTTTTCTGATTCTTTTCCACATTTATGCATTGACTCAGCTCCCTTTTCTAGGAGAACCAATGCATGTCCCATCTCTCCAAATAATTTATATTTCACTTCCTTCTGTTAGTATTGGTATTACAATATATTTTCAAATGCAAAATATTATAGTCAGATTTGTCTTTTATGCATTTCTTTTACATACATGCAGCCAGTATCCAGGTTTGACCTCCTGACTTTATGACATCTCCCATGAGCATTCCTCATCCCTGCTAATAACACCTTCTCCACAGTTAATTTTATCCTCTCTTTTCTTTGCTCTATTTCATTTTCCTTTGCACCAGTCCTGTTTATTTCTTTTCTTTCCATACCTCTCAGTCTAATAGATATTTTTGTTAAATTTTATGCAGCAAAACACTAACCCTATGCTATGGATATAGTTGTTTTCTATAAAGTTCTTGTGTTGCAACTTAGTGTCCAGAAACAGTATCGAGTGTTGGGACTTAGAGCTGGAGGATGGCTCAGCTTTTAAAGTCTAGATTCATGACCAAAATGACAAGAGGTAATACCTTTAACATGATTATATCAAGCCAGGCAATAGTGTCATAGACCTTTAATCTCAGCACTCAGTAGACAGAGGCAATCAAATCCATGTGAGTTCAAGGCCATCTTGGTCTACAGAGCTAACTCCAGTACAGCCACGGCTATGCAAAGAAACCCTGTCTTGAAAAAAAAACCAAACAAATAAAAAGATGCTTACATCATTACAGTTTTCCCTTTGCAAAGATGATGAAGTTATATAAATAAATAAAACATCTCAAAGCCCTGTTGGTACCTTGATTGGCTTTTCAGAAAATCATGAGAATATGTGTTTCTATCCTGGGAACTATTCTATCTAAGAGATTTTGTTAAAACAACACTAATAGAGTAAAACTGTCTACTTAAGACCTTCAAGAGCTTCCAGTGGCTTTGTGCCTAAGAAAGTTTTTAAACAAGTATTCAACTTAAAAAGCAAGAACCTCTTGCCACAGTTTTTCTTCCATTTGCTTTTCAGGAGGTTGCCCACCTTATCCGATTACACTGTCGTGCAGTAGGACTATCTCTGTTCTCTGTAGAAACATCCAGTGACTCAATTCTTCAGTCTGCCTGCTCTCCAGGGTAACATGCAGCCCATTTCACCTATTGAATCTCCCTCTCTGTAAAGCAGCATGCTACTTCCCAACTCCTAGTATTTCAATTTTGAAACCGGAATATGAAGTATGACTAGAATATAAAGGTGCTTATATACTTGACTTTTTCATTTCTCAATTTTTCAGCTCCTCAACTACAGATTGATCTTATTCATCTCTCATTCTACTGTTTGGTATACATTTTTATTTGGGAAAATATTTATTAAAATAAATTAACTATGCTCAGTTACCATAGGAATAGTGCACAGTTTAAACTGAGAAACAAATATCTAATTTTTAGTGGATTCAAAGGTGACTCAGGTAAAATAACATCCAAGGTAATGCTGATTTCTTTCCTTTTCCCTCACCTAACTCAAGTTTTAATTTCAGAAGAATAGCTTCTGATTACGAAGTCCTGCATGTCAATGGGTTTTCCACAGTTAAAATGAGTTATTTGTTGGAAATGCATCAGCGCACTGAGGTATTTGATTCAAAAGCCATGATTTATGACTTTGCCTGGAATTTTATAGGAACAATGTCATATAACACCTGAAAATGCCATTTATTTTCATGCACTATTTAAATTATGATCATGTTAAGCTATAGCAATATTTAAAATGTAATATCTGATGCTTCTTCACATTTCCCACATTTGATTCTTGTAGAACTGAATCCAAAATTACTGAATGGGAAACATTACTTACACACACATACGTACATACATACATACATACATACACACACACACACACACACACACACATACACACACACAGAGAGAGAGAGAGAGAGAGAGAGAGAGTGAGTTAAATAATTAACTGCTGTGAAAATGCTTTAAGTAGAATTTTGATTTGATTTTATTTTTTTTCTTCTTTTTTTTGATTTTTAATATTTTTATTACATATTTTCCTCAATTACATTTCCAATGCTATCCCAAAAGTCCCCCATAGCGCCCCCCACTTCCCTACCCACCCATTCCCATTCTTTTGGCCCTGGCATTCCCCTATATTGGGGCATATAAAGTTTGCAAGTCCAATGGGCCTCTCTTTCCATTGATGGCCGACTAGGCCATCTTTCGATACATATGCAGCTAGAGACAAGAGCTCCGGGGTTCTGGTTAGTACATCATGTTGTTCCAACAATAGGGTTGCAGATCCCTTTAGCTCCTTGGGTACTTTCTCTAGCTTCTCCATTGGGAGCCCTGTGATACATCCAATAGCTGACTGTGAACATCCACTCCTGTGTTTGCTAGGCCCCGGCATCGTCTCACAAGAGACAGCTATATTTGGGTCCTTTCAGCAAAATCTTGCTAGTGTATGCAATGGTGTCAGCGTTTAGAAGCTGATTATGGGACGGATCCCTGGATATGGCAGTCTCTAAATGGTCCATCCTTTCATCACAGCTACGAACTTTGTCTCTGTAACTCCTTCCCTGGGTGTTTTGTTCCCAATTCTAAGAAGGTGCACAGTGTCCACACTTTGGTCTTCATTCTTCTTGAGTTTCATGCGTTTATCAAATTGTATCTTATATCTTGGGTATCCTAAGTTTTGGGCTAATATCCACTTATCAATGAATACATATTGTGTGAGTTCTTTTGTGATTGTGTTACTTCACTCAAGATGATGCCCTCCAGGTCCATCCATTTGGCTAGGAATTTCATAAATTCATTCTTTTTAATAGCTGAGTAGTACTCCATTGTGTAAATGTACCATAATTTCTGTATCCATTCCTCTGTTGAGGGACATCCCGAATGGTAGAGAAACACCTGAAAAAATGTTCAGCATCCTTAATCATCAGGGAAATGCAAATCAAAACAACCCTGAGATTCCACCTCACACCAGTCAGAATGGCTAAGATCAAAAATTCAGGTGACAGCAGATGCTGGCGAGGATGTGGAGAAAGAGGAACACTCCTCCATTGTTGGTGGGATTGCAAGCTTGTACAACCACTCTGGAAATCAGTCTGGCGGTTCCTCAGAAAATTGGACATAGTACTACCGGAGGATCCAGCAATACCTCTCCTGGGCATATATCCAGAAGATGTCCCAACCGGTAAAAAGGACACATGCTCCACTATGTTCATAGCAGCCCTATTTATAATAGCCAGAAGCTGGAATTTTGATTTTAGAATTGTGAAGTAAATTCAAACAAAGGACTTAGTGGATTCTATAGGAAAGAGGCTTAGCATAGAGCGCACAGATGGAAACAACAATGAATGTAAGGAGGTGAGAGGGTATTACTGGATTCTACAAGAACCATCAGGTGTACATGGAATCACTTCTTTCTCTTGTGTGTGCTTTTTTTTATTAGATATTTTCTTTATTTACATTTCAAATGCTATTCCAAAAGTTCCCTATACCCTCCCCCCACCCTGCTCCCCTACCCACCCACTCCCATTTCTTGGCCCTGGTGTTCCCCTGTACTGGGGCATATAAAGTTTGCAATACCAAGGGCCCTCTCTTCCCAATGATGACAGACTAGGCCATCTGCTACATATGCAGCTAGAGACATGAGCTCTGGGAGTACTGGTTAGTTCATATTGTTGTTCAACCTATAGTGTTGCAGACCCCTTCATCAACTTGGGTACTTTCTCTAGCTCCTCCATTGGGTGCCCTGTGTTCCATCCAATACCTGACTGTGAGCATCCACTTATGCATTTGCCAGGCACTGGCATAGCCTCATATGAGTCAGCTATATCAGGGTCCTTTCAGTGAAATATTGCTGGCATTTTTAATAGTTTCTGGGTTTTTGCTTTAAGAGTGAGACTTAGTAATCCATTGATGTATTGAGTAACTTACTTTGATATTTATGTACAAAGAAACAGTTTACATTGCTTTAAGTTAAAATTAATACTTGGTTGGCTTAATTTTTCCATTGATTATCTTTTTTTGGGGGGGGGTCTAACCATTTCTCACATGATTACAAGGCACAGAATCATAATGCTACTGTTTGCAGCCTCCTCTCACCTCAGTTCCCAGTTAAGAAGAGTGACTGGATTTGAATTCAGAATCTGTTTGCTTCCTTCATGACAGAACCATTTCTTGTTGGTGTTTGTACTGGCTAGTTTTGTGTCAACTTGACACAGGCTGGAGTTATCACAGAGAAAGGAGCTTCAGTTGAGGAGATGCCTCCATGAGATCCAACTGTAAGGCATTTTCTCAATTAGTGATCAAAGGGGATGGTCCCCTTGTGGGTGGTGCCATTTCTGGGCTGGTAGTCTTGGTTCTATAAGAGAGCAGGCTGAGCAAGCCAGGGGAAGCAAGCCAGTAAGGAACATCCCTCCATGGCCTCTGCATCAGCTCCTGCTTCCTGACCTGCTTGAGTTCCAGTCCTGACTTCTTTCAGTGATGAACAGCAATGTGGAAATGGAAGCTGAATAAACCCTTTCCTCCCCAACTGCTTCTTGGTCATGATGTTTGTGCAGGAATAGAAACCCTGACTAAGACAGTGTTGTTTCCTGGTTTTGCAATACAGGGTGGGTATGGCATTCCATCTTTATGTCAATTTCCTGAAAAACCATTTGTTGACAACTATGAAGTATCTAGGGTTATAACTAAGATTTTCATCCAATATCAAATGCCATAAACTCTCTCATATTAGAACTAAACACAATCCAACAAAGCAAATATGAAAATCAATAATACTGAGAGCCTTCCTGTAGTCATCTGAAAATTTCAACTCTATGTCATACACAGGGATACTAGTCAAAAACATTTCTTACATTTGAATTCTCAGCACCATTATATTAATTCCTTAGGACCATTTTTTATGATCACTTGCTATAGCACACAAGTACCCAAATTTCTTTTCTCAGACAACTTACTCTTGTTTTCTAGTATTATTCCCATGAAAATATTTGCAGTAATAACTTTGTTGCTAAATACAGTGCAAATGTATCCTTTCGTGCTTAGAACCTTCAATATTTTAGTTCCTTGCAAGGCTCCAAGAGAGAAAATATTGCATAAAACATTTCACAACCCAACTATTCTATGAAAGCCTCTTTGCCTTAGCCTTTTTTGTTGTTTTGATATAAAACCATTTATTTCACGATAATTTGAAATGCAATATTGGTAATGTTTTCTTATTATTATTATTTTTCCTTTTTTAAGTATTTATTTCATTTACATTTCCAATCCTATCCCAAAAGACCCCACCCACCCACTCCCACTTCTTGGCCCTGGTGTTCCCCTGTACTGAAGCATATAAAGTTTGCATGACCAATGGGCCTCTCTTTCCACTGATGGCCGACTAGGCCATCTTCTGATTCATATGCAGGTTGAGACACGAGCTCTGGGGGGCACTGGTTAGTTCATACTGTTGTTCCACCAATAGGGTTGCAGATCCCCCCAGCTCCTTGGTTATTCTCTAGCTCCTCCATTGGGGGCCCTGTGATCCATCCAATAGCTGACTGTGAGCGTCCATTTCTGTGTTTGCTAGGCCCCAGCATAGTCTCACAAGTGACAGCTATAACAGGGTCCATTCAGGAAAATCTTGCTAGTGTATGCAATGGTGTCAGCGTTTGGAAGCTAATTATGGGATGAATCCCCGGTTATGGCCATCTCTAGATGGTTCATCCTTTCGTCTCAGCTCCAAACTTTGTCTCTGTAACTCCTTCCATGGGTGTTTTGTTCCCAATTATAAGAAGGGACAAAGTGTCCACACTTTGGTCTTCGTTCTTCTTGAGTTTCATGCATTTAGCAAATTGTATCTTATATCTTGGGTATCCTAAGTTTCTGGGCTAATATCCACTTATCAGTGAGTACATATTGTGTGAGTTCCTTTGTGATTGGGTTACCTCACTCAGCATGATGCCCTCCAGGTCCATCCATTTGCCTAGGAATTTCATAAATTCATTCTTTTTAATAGCTGAGTAGTACTCCATTGTGTAAATGTACCACATTTTCTGTATCTGTTACTGCCAGACTGATTTCTAGAGTGGTTGTACAAGCTTGCAATCCCACCAACAATAGAGGAGTGTTCCTCTTTCTCCACATCCTTGCCAGCATCTGCTGTCACCTGAATTTTTGATCTTAGCCATTCTGACGGGTATGAGGTAGAATCTCAGGGTTGTTTTTATTTGCATTTCCCTGATGATTATGGATGCTGAACATTTTTTCAGGTGTTTCTCAGCCATTCAGTATTCCTCAGGTGAGAATTCTTTGTTTAGCTCTGAGCCCCATTTTTAATGGGGTTACTTGATTTTATGGAGTCCACCTTCTTGAGTTCTTTATATATATTGGATATTAGTCCCCTATCACATTCTATAGAGTATTGGTCTACAACATGCAGATACCTATGAAGTATAAAAATATTAAAATTCACAGTAACAAAAGCCAACTATCTAGGTAGGTTTATGAAAGAAGTTAAATTTATTTGCCAAAACACAGCCTTAATATAATCTTGATTAAAAAAAAAAATCTATGTGACAGGCACTCTGTAGGAAAATTGTAATTTATGGAATAAGTATCCACATTAACTTCAACCAGAGAAATACATATATTGACATTTGACAGCTATAATTTTACTTGGTGTTATTCTTGCTATTCATGAGCCTTGGGAAAACTCCTATACTAAAGAGAAGCCAAGCATATCTATCACTTGAACTAAAAAGAAATGTAACAAAGAGAAAGCCCTAGATCAAATGCCCATTGTTCATAGACTAAAGAAAGAGCAAACATGGAGAAAAAGGTCTGTGCTTCCAAATGCTAATCTGTTAAAGTTAGCATTCTTTCTTTCTTATTCATTATAATGCCCAGACCTACAAGGGCAATCAATATACAAAGTTGTCTGTAATTATTACTTAACAATAACAGTGGAATCAGGAGCATGATAGGAATAGTTGGTAGGACAGGGACACTAAGACCTCAGGAGCCACTAGGTTGTCTAGGATCAGCAAAATTATAGTGCAGCTGCTGCTGATGCTTATGAAAATTTGCTACGTACCTGCATGAGCCAATATCCAAGGAAGCAATAAATGTTCAAAATTTCTAAAGATGACACTAATAAAGAAAAGTTTCATATTTCCAGCTAATTTTTAAAATATAATGTCAATAAATTGGAAATGATTAATACTGGAATGCCACCTTTATCTATGTGTTTAAATGATAGATGTTACCTGTGGTGATACAGACACACAGAGATAACCTTATATTGGAATTTCATGTTCTTCACCCAAACTCCAGGGCAGAAATACAGCTATAGAACAATGCATTACCATGAGGGACACTGGACATGAAATGACTTTTCTTACCTGTACAGGTTGTTTGTTTCTGTTCTTCATAGTGGAGATTGTATGGAGATTATTGATCTTGTTTAACTGGTAGAACTGATTTTTAGGGGAGCAGGCTAGATCTCATTAGTACCATTCATGGTGGCATTAGTAATTTGAGGACATGGTTCAGGACCAATATACATACTTTAGCTTAAGCAGTGATTCTCAATCATCCTAATACTGAAAATCTTTAATACCATTACTCTTAAATGGTGACCTGCACCATTAAATGATCTTGTTACTACTTCTTTAATTTTGTTACTGTTATAAATCATAACATAAATATCTGATATGCAGAATTTATGATATGTGACCCGAAAAGGAGTGACAGCACAGAGGTTGAAAACCACTGGGTTAGAGTTTATTTCACCTTGTTAGGTCATATGTGTGTGTGTGTGTGTGTGTGTGTGTGTGTGTGTGTGTGTGTGTGTTCAGATAGGATAAACAGTTCCTATATAAAGGATTTAACATTAACTTTATAATTAACTTCATCCCTATATATGTATGTATATATGATAGAATCACCCACATATATATGGATGGATATGTGTGTGTGTATGTGTGTGTGTGTAAGTAGTTCCTATGTTAAAAATTTAACATTGATTTTACAATTTATAGAGCCACCTACATATAATATATGTGTATGATGATAGTCATCCTTATGTGTGTATGAATATATATATTGGATGGATATAAACATAAATGTATACAACTATATATATATATATATATATATATATATATATATGGCTAACTCTATTATAATGTATATATGTGTATACACATACATGCATACACATGGATGGAGTGATTTGTAAAGCCAATATCAGACAAAGATGATCATACCTACCTTTTCTGCCCTTTGGAAAACTAAGTTTTAATTTTGTCTATATTTTGGATCAGTATGGAAATATATGTCTTACTTCTCCAAAATTACTTTGTTAATGTATATAATTTATCACCATAATTATCACAACAGATAATTTCATGGTTTCTTATAAACCTGGATAATTTTTTTCTACAAATGATAATAGAACCAAAGTAACAGACACTACTATTTGCAGACAAATGTTTCAAGTTTTTTTGTGAATTTTAAACAAAAAAAGGAGTTTATATTCGTAATTACATGCTTTCTCATTAACAAAGCTGAAAGAGATATTCTTCAGGAAAAAGCATTATCGGTCACCCAATGTACTTTTTAAATATTTGGTAATGAGATATTTGCTTTATATGTGTATGTAAGCTTGTAAGCAGTGTATTTTACATGTTTGCTAGCATCCATGTCAAATGGAGATAGCAACTTGTTAGAGTTAGTTCTCTTGTTCTACCATGTGGATTGTAGAGATTGAATCCACATCTTCACATGTATCAACAACCACCTTTATCTGCTGAGCTATCTTGTCAGCTCATCCAAATATTTTTTATAGAACCTAGAGTATAAAGGTTATTTTGGACATCAAAAACACTAAAGGAGACAATATGGACTAACATTTGAGGGAATAATAACTTTAACAGGAAAAAAAGAGAAGAATTTCTTTAAGTAAAATATTTTGCAAACTTTTATTACTTCTATTTATTGAGATGAAAATACAATTATACCATTTACTGTTTCCCTTTCCTCCTTCCAAAGTTGCCTATACATACCTGCATATCTTCAGGTGCTCTTTCAAATTCATAGCCGCTGTTTTTTCTGAATTATTGTTACAAGCATGTATACACATGCACACCCACACCCACACCCACACACACGCAGAGGTACCCTCACCCAATAATAATGCGATGTGCTCTTCTCTGAGCAAGACAACCTCATATAGTATTCTTCACTTGCCTTTAGTTCTTTGTTTAGGTTTGTGGCTTTACTCATCCATTTTGACATGTCTATTGCTGTTGTCCTAGTTCAGCTAACATTCAGGCAGGCATATCAGTGAGACTTTGTGAGTGTAGCATTTGACATTACTAGGATACACAGTGTGACAGCAAAGTCCCTCATCCTCTGGCTCTTACAATCTTCCTGTACCCTTTTCTACAATGTTTTCTAGCTTCAGAGGCAAGAAAAAATTGCAGATGTATATTTTGGGACTGGTCTTCACTACTCAGCATTTTGATTGGTTTTGGCATTCTGTCATGGTCTTTGTCTGCTGCAAAGAGATAGTTCATGGTGAGGGGTGAGGACTACACTTATCTGTGAGTATAAGGAAAAATACCTAGAATGCAGTTAGGGAATTGGTCTAAACATGTACTGGTTAGAGGTTCTCCTCCAAGATCATGACTTCACTAATCTTGGGTAAGTTGGCTAGTCTAGTACCAGAGATGTTTTCCCTCTGTTGGTGGTCTTAAGGTCAGTTAGAAAATTGTTGGTTACTTCCAAACTGTACATACTATTATTGTACCCCTAGGGTTATCATGCTATTTTGGTTGTTTTGGTAGGTTTTTTTTATTAGATATTTTCTCCATTTAAATTTCAAATGCTATCCCCTTTCCTAGTTTCCACTCCAAAAATCCCCTATACACCCCCCCTCCTCCTGTGCCTCAACTCACCCACTCCCACTTCCTGTCCCTTGCATTCCCCTATACTGGGGCATAGAATCTTCGCAAGACCAAACTGAAGAGAACTATTGGTTATTTCAATCCTTTGGGTATTTTGATGATACATTCAGTTACCATGGAAACTAGTCCTCAAGGAGGAGGCATTAAGTGCCAACCCAGGAGCCTCTGGACCCTGAATCTGGTGAGCATGCTGTCTTCAGAAACTGTGATTTACTTTCTACCTCTGATTTCTACCAAGGACACTAACAACATTTTACAATGTTTTGGAGTCTCTAGGACAACGCTGACCAAAAAGTCCAAGAGGGCCTCTCATGTCTGCTTTTGAGGTTTCTGTTAGATAGTTTTTGACTCTTTTTTTTTTTTTTTTTTTTTTTGTAAAGAAGAAAATGTTTATTTTATTTTATTTTATTTTATTTTTTTTATTTCTTTTTTTTTAATATTTTTATTACATATTTTCCTCAATTACGTTTCCAATGCTATCCCAAAAGTCCCCCATAGCGCCCCCCCACTTCCCTATCCACCCATTCCCATTCTTTTGGCCCTGGCATTCCCCTATATTGGGGCATATAAAGTTTGCAAGTCCAATGGGCCTCTCTTTCCATTGATGGCTGACTAGGCCATCTTTCGATACATATGCAGCTAGAGACAAGAGCTCCGGGGTTCTAGTTAGTACATCATGTTGTTCCAACAATAGGGTTGCAGATCCCTTTAGCTCCTTGGGTACTTACTCTAGCTTCTCCATTGGGAGCCCTGTGATACATCCAATAGCTGACTGTGAACATCCACTCCTGTGTTTGCTAGGCCCCAGCATCGTCTCACAAGAGACAGCTATATTTGGGTCCTTTCAGCAAAATCTTGCTAGTGTATGCAATGGTGTCAGCGTTTAGAAGTTGATTATGGGATGGATCCCTGGGTACGGCAGTCTCTAAATGGTCCATCCTTTCATCACAGCTACGAACTTTGTCTCTGTAACTCCTTCCCTGGGTGTTTTGTTCCCAATTGTGAGAAGGTGCACAGTGTCCACACTTTGGTCTTCATTCTTCTTGAGTTTCATGCGTTTAGCAAATTGTATCTTAAATCTTGGGTATCCTAAGTTTTGGGCTAATATCCACTTATCAGTGAATACATATTGTGTGAGTTCTTTTGTGATTGTGTTACTTCACTCAAGATGATGCCCTCCAGGTCCATCCATTTGGCTAGGAATTTCATAAATTCATTCTTTTTAATAGCTGAGTAGTACTCCATTGTGTAAATGTACCATAATTTCTGTATCCATTCCTCTGTTGAGGGACATCTGGGTTCTTTCCAGCTTCTGGCTATTATAAATAGGGCTGCTATGAACATAGTGGAACATGTGTCCTTGAAAGGAGCATTATCAACCAATATGTAAAAACATTTATTGAAGCTATATATGTATATTTGTACAAAGACATATATGTACAATGTTGAAGAGATTGCAATTCCAGATTTTAATATGTATCACAGGGTAAGAGACATAAAAACATTGTAGTACTAGTCCATGAACACATATGTAGAGCAAAGGAACAAAAGAAAAGACTGAAACATGAGTACATGGAAATCAGCCATGTATATTTGACAAAGATGCCAAAAACATAAGCCTGAGAAAAGACAACATCCTAAACAAATGGCAAAACAGGATTCCACATGCAAAAAAATGAAATTAGACAGTATTGAATACCTTGCATAGATTAAAAAAACAAAACAAAAGAAAAAGAAAACTATTCTAAATAAATTAAAAAGCTAAACATGAACCTAAAACACAGAAAACATTGCATTTCCCTATGTAATGTCAGTTGTCTGAACAAACTTTCTTATGCTTTCTTTTTTTTTTTTTTGCATCTATTTTTTTATTTTTATTTTTTTTATTTTTAATATTTTTATTACATATTTTCCTCAATTACATTTCCAATGCTATCCCAAAAGTCCCCCATAGCGCCCCCCACTTCCCTACCCACCCATTCCCATTCTTTTGGTCCTGGCATTCCCCTATATTGGGGCATATAAAGTTTGCAAGTCCAATGGGCCTCTCTTTCCATTGATGGCCGACTAGGCCATCTTTCGATACATATGCAGCTAGAGACAAGAGCTCCGGGGTTCTGGTTAGTACATCATGTTGTTCCAACAATAGGGTTGCAGATCCCTTGAGCTCCTTGGGTACTTTCTCTAGCTTCTCCATTGGGAGCCCTGTGATACATCCAATAGCTGACTGTGAACATCCACTCCTGTGTTTGCTAGGCCCCGGCATCGTCTCACAAGAGACAGCTATATTTGGGTCCTTTCAGCAAAATCTTGCTAGTGTATGCAATGGTTTCAGCGTTTAGAAGCTGATTATGGGATGGATCCCTGGATACGGCAGTCTCTAAATGGTCCATCCTTTCATCACAGCTACGAACTTTGTCTCTGTAACTCCTTCTCTGGGTGTTTTGTTCCCAATTCTAAGAAGGTGCACAGTGTCCACACTTCATTCTTCATTCTTCTTGAGTTTCATGCGTTTAGCAAATTGTATCTTATATCTTGGGTATCCTAAGTTTTGGGCTAATATCCACTTATCAGTGAATACATATTGTGTGAGTTCTTTTGTGATTGTGTTACTTCACTCAAGATGATGCCCTCCAGGTCCATCCATTTGGCTAGGAATTTCATAAATTCATTCTTTTTAATAGCTGAGTAGTACTCCATTGTGTAAATGTACCATAATTTCTGTATCCATTCCTCTGTTGAGGGACATCTGGGTTCTTTCCAGCTTCTGGCTATTATAAATAGGGCTGCTATGAACATAGTGGAGCATGTGTCCTTTTTACCGGTTGGGACATCTTCTGGATATATGCCCAGGAGAGGTATTGCTGGATCCTCCGGTAATACTATGTCCAATTTTCTGAGGAACCGCCAGACTGATTTCCAGAGTGGTTGTACAAGCTTGCAATCCCACCAACAATGGAGGAGTGTTCCTCTTTCTCCACATCCTCGCCAGCATCTGCTGTCACCTGAATTTTTGATCTTAGCCATTCTGACTGGTGTGAGGTGGAATCTCAGGGTTGTTTTGATTTGCATTTCCCTGATGATTAAGGATGTTGAACATTTTTTCAGGTGCTTCTCTGCCATTCGGTATTCCTCAGGTGAGAATTCTTTGTTCAGTTCTGAGCCGCAATTCTTAATGGGGTTATTTGACTTTCTGGAGTCCACCTTCTTGAGTTCTTTATATATATTGGATATTAGTCCCTATCTGATTTAGGATAGGTGAAGATCCTTTCCCAATCTGTTGGTGGTTTTTTTGTCTTATTGATGGTGTCTTTAGCCTTGCAGAAGCTTTGTAGTATCATGAGGTCCCACTTGTTAATTCTCGATCTTACAGCACAAGCCATTACTGTTCTATTCAGGAATTTTTTCCCCTATGCCCATATCTTCAAGGCTTTTCCCCACTTTCTCCTCTATAAGTTTCAGTGTCTCTGGTTTTATGTGAAGTTCCTTGATCCACTTAGACTTGACCTTAGTACAAGGAGATAGGAATGGATCGATTCGCATTCTTCTACATGTTAAGAACCAGTTGTGCCAGCACCATTTGTTGAAAATGCTGTCTTTCTTCCACTGGATGTTTTTAGCTCCCTTGTGGAAGATCAAGTGACCGTAGGTGTGTGGGTTCATTTCTGGGTCTTCAATTCTATTCCATTGGTCTATTTGTCACTATACCAGTACCATGCAGTTTTTATCACAATTGCTCTGTAGTAGAGCTTTAGGTCCGGCATGGTGATTCCACCAGAGGTTCTTTTATCCTTGAAAAGGGTTTTTGCTATCCTAGGTTTTTTGTTATTCCAGATGAATTTGCAGATTGCACTTTCTAATTCGTTGAAGAATTGAGTTGGAATTTTGATGGGGATTGCATTGAATCTGTAGATTGCTTTTGGCAAGATAGCCATTTTTAAAATGTTGATCCTGCCAATCCATGAGCATGGGAGATCTTTCCATCTTCTGAGATCTTCTATAATTTCTTTCTTCAGAGACTTGAAGTTTTTATTATACAGATCTTTCACTTCCTTTGTTAGAGTCACGCCAAGATATTTAATATTATTTGTGACTATTGAGAAGGGTGTTGTTTCCCTAATTTCTTTCTCAGACTGTTTATTCTTTGTGTAGAGAAAGGCCATTGATTTGTTTGAGTTAATTTTATATCCAGCTACTTCACCGAAGCTGTTTATCAGGCTTAGGAGTTCTCTGGTGGAATTTTTAGGGTCACTTATATATACTATCATATCATCTGCAAAAAGTGATATTTTGACTTCATCTTTTCCAATTTGTATCCCTTTGATCTCCTTTTGTTGTCGAATTGCTCTGGCTAGGACTTCAAGTACAATGTTGAATAGGTATGGAGAAAGTGGACAGCCTTGTCTAGTCCCTGATTTTAGAGGGATTGCTTCAAGCTTCTCACCATTTACTTTGATGTTGGCTACTGGTTTGCTGTAGATTGCTTTTATCATGTTTAGGTATGGGCCTTTAATTCCTGATCTTTTCAAGACTTTTATCATGAATGGGTGTTGGATCTTGTCAAATGCTTTTTCCGCATCTAACGAGATGACCATGTGGTTTTTGTCTTTGAGTTTGTTTATATACTGGATTACGTTGATGGATTTCCGTATATTGAACCATCCCTGCATCCCTGGGATGAAGCCTACTTGGTCAGGATGGATGATTGTTTTGATGTGTCCTTGGATTCGGTTAGCAAGAACTTTATTGAGGATTTTTGCATCAATATTCATAAGGGATATTGGTCTGAAGTTTTCTATCTTTGTTGGGTCTTTTTGTGGTTTAGGTATCAGAGTAATTGTGGCTTCATAGAATGAGTTGGGTAGAGTACCTTCTGTTTCTATTTTGTGGAATAGTTTGTGAAGAACTGGGATTAGATCTTCTTTGAAGGTCTGATAGAAGTCTGCACTAAACCCATCTGGTCCTGGGCTTTTTTTAGTTGGGAGACTATTAATGACTGCTTCTATTTCTTTGGGGGGATATAGGGCTGTTTAGATCATTAACCTGATCTTGATTCAACTTTGGTACCTGGTATCTGTCTAGGAACTTCTCCATTTCATCCAGGTTCTCCAGTTTTGTTGAGTATAGCCTTTGGTAGAAGGATCTGATGGTGTTTTGGATGTCTTCAGGATCTGTTGTTATGTCTCCTTTTTCATTTCTGATTTTGTTAATTAGGATGCTTTCCCTGTGCCCTCTAGTGAGACTGGCTAAGGGTTTATCTATCTTGTTGATTTTCTCAAAGAACCAGCTCCTTGATTGGTTGATTCTTTGAATAGTTTTTCTTGTTTCCACTTGGCTGATTTCACCCCTGAATTTGATTATTTCCTGCCTTCTACTCCTCTTGGGTGAATTTGCTTCCTTTTGTTCTAGTGCTTTTAGGTGTGTTGTCAAGCTGCTAATGTGTGCTCTCTCTAGTTTCCTTTTGGAGGCACTCAGAGCTATGAGTTTTCCTCTTAGAAATGCTTTCATTGCGTCCCATAAGTTAGGGTATGTTGTGGCTTCATTTTCATTGAACTCTAAAAAGTCCTTAATTTCTTTCTTTATTCCTTCCTTGACCAAGGTATCATTGAGAAGAGTGTTGTTCAGTTTCCACTTGAAGGTTGGCTTTCTATTATTTATTTTGTTATTGAAGATCAGCCTTAGTCCATGGTGATCTGATAGGATGCATGGGACAATTTCAATATTTTTGTATCTGTTGAGGCCTGTTTTGTGACCAATTATATGGTCAGTTTTGGAGAAGGTACCATGAGGTGCTGAGAAGAAGGTATATCCTTTTGTTTTAGGATAGAATGTTCTGTAGATATCTGCCAGATCCATTTGATTCATAATTTCTCTTAGTTTCTCTGTGTCCCTGTTTAGTTTCTGTTTCCATGATCTGTCCATTGGTGAAAGTGGTGTGTTGAAGTCTCCCACTATTATTGTATGAGGTGCAATGTTTGCTTTGAGATTAACTAAAGTTTCTTTAATGAATGTGGCTGCCTTTTTATTTGGAGCATAGATATTCAGGATTGATAGTTCCTCTTGGAGGATTTTACCTTTGATGAGTATGAAGTGTCCCTCCCTGTCTTTTTTAATGACTTTGGGTTGGAAGTCAATCTTATCAGATATTAGAATGGCTACTCCAGCTTGTTTCTTCATGCCATTTGCTTGGAAAATTGTTTTCCAGCCTTTCATTCTGAGGTAGTGTCTATCCTTTTCTCTGAGATGAGTTTCCTGTAAGCAGCAAAATGTTGGGTCTTGTTTGTGTAGCCAGTTTGTTAGTCTATGTCTTTTTATCGGGGAGTTGAGTCCTTTGATATTAAGAGATATTAAGGAAAAGTAATTGTTGTTTCCTGTTATTTTTGTTGTTAAAGTTGGCATTTTGTTCTTGTGGCTGTCTTCTTTTAGGTTTGTTGAGGGATTACCTTCTTGTTGTTTCTAGGGCGTGGTTCCTGTCCTTGTATTGGTTTTTTTCTGTTATTATCCTTTGAAGGGCTGGATTCGTGGAGAGATAATGTGTGAATTTGGTTTTGTCGTGGAATACTTTGGTTTCTCCATCTATGTTAATTGAGAGTTTGGCTGGGTATAGTAGCTTGGGCTGGAATTTGTGTTCTTTTAGTGTCTGTATAACATCCGTCCAGGATCTTCTGGCTTTCATAGTCTCTGGTGAAAAATCTGGTGTAATTCTGATAGGCTTGCCTTTATATGTTACTTGGCCTTTTTCTCTTACTGCTTTTAGTATTCTATCTTTATTTAGAGCATTTGTTGTTCTGATTATTATGTGTCGGGAGGTATTTCTTTTCTGGTCCAGTCTATTTGGAGTTCTGTAGGCTTCTTGTATGTTCATGGGCATCTCTTTCTTTAGATTTGGGAAGTTTTCTTCTATAATTTTGTTGAAGATGTTTGCTGGTCCTTTGAGATGAAAATCTTCATTCTCATCCACTCCTATTATCCGTAGGTTTGGTCTTCTCATTGTGTCCTGTATTTCTTGGATGTTTTGAGTTAGGATCTTTTTGCATTTTACATTTTCCTTGATTGTTGTGCCGATGTTCTCTATGGAATCTTCTGCACCTGAGATTCTCTCTTCCATCTCTTGTATTCTGTTGCTGATGCTGGTATCTATGGTTCCAGATTTCTTTCCTAGGGTTTCTATCTCCAGTGTTGCCTCATTTTGGGTTTTCTTTATTGTGTCTACTTCCCTTTTTCGGTCTAGTATGGTTTTGTTCATTTCCATCATCTGTTTTTATGTGTTTTCCTCTTTTTCATTAAGGACTTCTACCTGTTTGATTAGGTTATCCTGTTTTTCTTTAAGGATTTGTAACTCTTTAGCAGTGTTGTCCTGCAATTCTTTAAGGGATTTTTGTGTTTCCTCTTTATTGTCTTCTACCTGTTTACCAGTGTTCCTTTGTATTTCTTTAAGTGTGTTATTAAAGTCCTTCTTGAAGTCCTCTACCATCATCAGGAGATATGCTTTTAGATCCGTGTCTAGCTTTTCCGGTGTTTTGGGGTGCCCTGGACTGGGCGACGTGGGAGTGCTGGATTCTGATGATGGTGAGTGGTCTTGGTTTCTGTTAGTAAGATTATTATGTTTACCTTTCGCCATCTGGTAATCTCTGGGGTTAGTTGTTGTCGTTGTCACTGTTTAAAGATTGGAGCAGAAGCTGTGTTCCACTCACCAGCAGTCTCAAAATCCTGTGGGGGGGGTCGTGGGTAGCTGGCAGTACCCCGGTGCTGGTCCAGCCGGAAGAGGCCTGTGGTCCTACTCAGGCAGGTTTTCTGCTTCCCTAACTAATGCAGTCTCAGGTCCCGCGTGCAATTGGATTGGAGCAGAAGCTGTGTTCCACTCACCAGAAGTCTTAAGATCCTGTGGCGGGTGTTGTGGGTAGCTGGCGAGTGTCAGCCGACCCTGCGCCCCAGCTGCCCCGGTGCTTTTCTGACCGGAAGAGGCTTGTGGACCTATGTAGGCCGGATTTCTCTCTCCCCAACCAGAGCAGTCTCAGGTCCCGCGTGATTGGACTGGAGCAGAAGCTGTGTTCCACTCACCAGCAGTCCCAAAATCCTGCGGCGGGGGTCGTGGGTAGCTGGCGGGTGTCAGGCAACTCTGCGCTCCAGCTACCCCTGCGCTGATCCGGCCGGATGAGGCCTGTGGCCCTACTCAGGCCGGTTTCTGCTTCCCTAACTAATGCAGTCTCAGGTCCCGCGAGCAATTGGATTGGAGCAGAAGCTGTGCTCCACTCACCAGAAGTCTTCTCTTATACTTTCAAAAAATCTTCCCTAAGGCCCTTCCTTATTTTACTGCTGTGAACACACACCAGGACCAAGGCAACTCTTTATTATTATTATTATTATTATTATTATTATTATTATTATTATTAATTATTATTATTATATTTTCTATATTTACATTTCAAATGTTATCCCCTTTCCTAGTTTCCCCTCTGAAAACTCCCTATCCCTTCTCCCCTCCTTATGCTTACCAACCCACAGTTTCCTGGCCCAGTTTTATTCCCTTACACTGGAGCATCAAGCCTTCACAGGACCAAGAGCCTCTCCTCCCATTGATGACCCACTAGGCCATCCTCTGCTACATATGCAAATGGAGTCATGGGTCCCTCCATGCGTAGTTTTTGGTTGGTGGTTTAGTCCCTGGGAGCTCTGAGGGTATGGGTTAGTTCATATTGTTGTTCCTCCTATGGGGCTACAAACCCCTTCAGCTCCTTGAGTCTTTTCTCTAGCTCCTCCATTGGAGATCCTGTGCTCAGTCTAATGGTTGGCTGTGAGCATTCACTTCTGTATTTGTCAGGCACTGGTAGAGCCCCTCAGGAGACAGCTATATTGGGCTTCTGTCAGCAAGCAACTGTTGGCATCCACAATAGTGTCTAGGTTTGATGACTGTATATGGGATGAATCCCCAGGTAGGGTAGTCTCTGGATGGTCTTTCCTTCAGTCTCTGCTCCATACTTTGTCTCTGTAATTCCTTCCATGGGTATTTTGTTCCCTCTTCTAAGAAGGACCGAAGTATCCACACTTTGGTCTTCCTTCTTCTTGAGTTTCATATGGTCTGTGAATTGTATCTTGGGTATTCTGAGCTTCTGGGCCAATATCCACCTATCAGTGATTGCATACCATAGGTGTTTTTCTGTGATTGGGTTACCTCGGTCAGGATAATATTTTCTAGCTCCATCCATCTGTCTAAGAATCACATGAATTCATTGTTTTTAAAAGCTGAGTAGTACTCCATTATGTAAATGTACCACATTTTCTGTATCCATTCCTCTGTTGAGGGGCATCTGGGTTCTTTCCAGCTTCTGGCTATTATAAATAAGGATTCTATGAACATAGTGGAACATGTGTCCTTCCTTTGTTTGAGAGAGTGCAAGCAGGTACAACCACTCTGAAAATCAGTTTGGTGGTTCCTCTAAAAATTGGACATAATACTACCTGAGAATACCCAGGAGATGCTCCAACATGTAACAAGGCAACTCTTATGAAGGACATTTAACTGGGGCTGACTTACAGGTTCAGAGACTCAGTTCAGTATCATCAAGGTGGGAGCATGGCAGTGTCCAGGCATGCATTTTCTACATTTTCACCAAAAGGAATCCAGGGAGCAGGTTGTCCTCTGGCAGCTAGGAGGAGGGTGTCAAAGCCCACCCCTACAGTGACACACTTCCTCCAACAAGGCCATGCCTCCTAATAGTGCCACTCCCTGGGCCAAATTTATTCAAACAACCACAGCATTGTACATCCAAACAACAAAGGAAAAGTAAATAGTACCAACTACACGGTTATGAATTGGAAAACACACACAAAGATTCTTAGACTTTTTTCCTTGTTTTTAACCCATGTTTCCAGTGTTTTACTTTTGTAGCTTTCAAAATGTTCCATAATTACAGATGGAATGCAGGTACTATTTCAACTCTATTTGGTGCTTGTTAACTTTTGAGAAATAAATGACTTACTATATTGCCATGATTTTTTTTTTCAGGAGTCCACTATACCTAACATTTTATCATTTAAATTCTGTTAGGTGGTAGGGTTTGTGACTGGTAGTGAAGCAAGCAAGTTGCATGTTTGAATATATAGGTCTGATCATTAACACCACTTCAAAAACTTACACAAAAATTAAATAACCCTCAGTCTATTAATAACAAATGTAATATATATTGAGTGCATAGTATCTAATATACTCAATATTGGGTAGAGTACAAATTATAGAATTTTTATTAGCTTAGTGACATTAGCACTTTTGGTTGATAAATGTCTCTTTTATCATTCTTATTGGTTTATAAAAATATATTATGTTTTTATAATATATTCTATTTATTTTGAACGATGTTGCCATAAATGTAGAAGACCCATGTAATGAGGGAATTTAATTCAACATATCATATGAAAATACCAAATAGATTCTATAATGTATGAGAAAATTCTAATTGATCACCTTATTTCACAGAACTATAAAATAGTGACTTCAATAATAATCATATGTGAGCCTTTTAAGTTCCATGATATATTACTGTCCCAGGAAGTCTGTGTTGTATATAAATTAACAAATAAATACCCAATAGTTAACACTGTATATAATTTATAAACTTCTTTTGAGTGCGTGTGTGTGTGTTTGTGTATGTATGCATGTATGTTATTTGCATGTAACAGAAATTCATGAAAAAAAAGGAAGCCATGACTTTGAGGTATATAAGTTGTCAACACATTGAGCAGATTGAAAGACATGTTAGGGTGCATTTTCCTTTACAATGGCTGTGTCTCTAGCAGTGAATATTATAATGAGTTACATCATCTGTTCTGTTCTGTACCATTCTCTCACATAACTATTTAGTGGTTTTTAACTTGCCACTCCTCCTCGAAAAAAGTCACTAAAATAGTATACTAAGAATGTCCAAAAATGTCTCAAGCAAAACTTCAATATTAGTTTTAAATGGGGAAATATGTGAATAGAAAATGTCATCTTTGGGTTCTGAATTAGAGAAGCTATCCATGAGTTGTAAACTATGGGCCCATATTTATTTATTTTGACTGTTATAGATGTAATAAATCATTCTAAAATCACATTGACATTTATGCATTCCACTAACACAGCAGTTTAACAGCCTGATTTTACACTGCTGCTTGAGTTAAGGATTTGCTATCACATTTTCCAGCTTAGTTGTCCCAATCTTGCCACAACAGACATGGTAATGTCAACTGCAGAAATGCCAAAAGAGAAAAAGATGGAAAATGTATTCATTTTTATGGGGATTTCAAACTTCAGACTATTGAGCATGTTGTTCTGAATGCTACATATAGCTCATCTACACAGCATTTGCTGTCTTCTTATTTCTTTAGACTACATGAAGCCTTTGGCCTGCAGAAATTTTTAAATGCCCTTTAATTTGAATTAATCCTACTTTCCCAGCCTACCCACAGGTATAAAGAGTATATTAGTAAAAAGTATCATATTTGAAATCAATACTGGGACTCTGAGGAGCACTCCTATGATGAGCCCTGGTCCTGTGTACTTGTTTGCTGCTATTGGCCTGATGATATTACAGACTGGATCCTTCTTGAGGTCACTTCACACACACACACACACACGTATATGCACAGTACCTTACTAACATTTTTATGAGAAATTGTTTACCCAATTCTTTTACTTTATTGGTTAATTCACTGAACTCTACCAATGAATATCAAATACCAGTGATACCAATGAATATCAAAAAAGAAGACATTTACTGTTTTCAAAGACAAAATCATTTCATAAATATTTCAATGATTTTTGTTATTGCTTTAATCATAAGGATGTTAGCTCATCTGTATAAATGAGAGTACAGTTTGATATGACCAAATTTTTAGCCTGTTAATTTCTCCTTGCTGAGTCTGCTGTGGCCACCCTTAACTACTTACTAGTCTTACAATAACGCATCAGGTCGGTACTTCCGAGTGCTGTGCTTCACTACCATGGCCATATCTACTTTTTATTAGCAACTTGAGCAAGATAGCTTCCACAAATTGTCTTCTGGATTTTGAGGAAATCTCCAACTGCTAGGATCTCATCCATGCTTATACAAGAACAATAAACACACACACACACACATACACACTTGAGATTGTCCTTTCTTGCTTGCAACCACAATCTAAGATGGCAATTATAGCATCTCCTGTAGCAGCAAGAGAATCTCGGCATTTAAATGTCTATTCATCAGTAAAAACAGGACAGAAATGTGTAGAGTATTCCATCAAAGTCCTATGCTATTTATTCATAGTTAACATCTAGCTTTTAGAGTATTTGAATATGCCTTTTCTGTGTGGCTTAATTAAATTACATTTATAGAAGGTTGAGAAAAGATTTTTATTTCTCACCATCTTGAAATCAGTGTTTTCAGCTTTAATGTCCGATTACTAAGAAGTGTTGAGTGTTTTAATGTTTCTAGTAGCCACATGAAAGAGATAAACCACCATGGGCTCCAAGACATTTTACTGGTTAATAGGAAGTGACAAGTGAGGCAGCCAGAATAGCAAAACACCTTTAAACTGTCATGAAAGAGCATTTTCATTCAGAAATATTCTATAATTTTATGTGCAGAAAATGAAATTCAGCAGATGGGATTAAACATTTTCTTTTGGTAGGTGACAAAACCCTTTAGTATATGTTCAAGCTCATGCAACATTTCTACAGAGTGAGACAGCGCCCTTAGAAGTACATGTTTTCAAATGATTGAAAATAACTGCCTTGAACATTTACAAGCCTCCCACAGTTGTCAGATTTTAGAACAGACATGCAGGCAAAGAAAGTGACATGATCTATCAGTATTACATATTTCATTGCTCTTAAACATGCAGATAGAAAGGTCGCCTTCCTCAAGAGGGGTTTATTTCTTATGAATGATGCAGACATACTTATCCAAAATCCATTTTTACATAATACCAAAGTATATCTTTTTATCTTAGAGTTTATGTTTCTGTTTATCTTGTGGCTTTATTTTTCTTTGCTTAGTTTTCTCATATCATCTGAGATATTATGTTACACAAAATTGTTCTTATTTCCATAAGTCTATTTTAGATGCAGCCCTGAAAGTAAAGCTTTGTTTATTTTTATACAATATACTTTGAAGGTTGAGTTAAAGACTATTGCACACATAGAAAATGACTGATGGCTTCAAGTAATGAAAGTTAGAGAATACCTGCTTCTCTTATTAAACTAGCACACCCCACTGTGCTGATATCAAATTTTTAAGAGCTATTTTACAGGAGAAAATGAATTTCACGTTATCACTGGATGTTTACAATCGAGAGGGGATAACTGTAGGGGATAGTCACAAATTTTGTGAAGCCTAAAGATATTTTTATTGTTGATAAGTAGCCTCTTATTGACCAAGATAAGGCATAATTTTGTACTTATTGAGAAACAGAACAGAAAGATAATTTTGTCATATGAATGAAAGAGAGACAGAAAAGAGCCCAGGACGAATAAATATATATGTTTCTTTGTAAGTCATGATTCGATCTCTAGTTGCCAAGGCCTGGCAGAGGAAACCCATGCTGATTCATTTCAGAAAAATTTATTGTGCTTATCTATTTATTTTCCTGAAATTTTTGATAACTCTGACTTTTCATTTTCCATATCTTTATGGTTGCATGGGCTTTCAGAAGACTGGTTAGATGTGTATGAATGTCATCTTTTCTTGCTTGCTAAAATTTCTCTATAAACATACAGGGTTTCCCAAGTAAATGTACTTCCTTCTCCTTTATAAAAGCTTCTCCAACAAGTTGAACTTGCTAAGAACTTTCAAATAGAGTAAATGATTACTTTCTCCTACTTTGGGACCTGCATATGTTTTGATGTGTCAAAGACAAGAATCTGCTGACAAGGATAAGTGATAATGTGAGAAAATGTATGTTATGCTCTGCTTTGTTACCCAGACCAAGGTTTGCCTACAGGTGAAAATTTAGAGTGACCATAAAGGGAAGATACAACACAATTTATTTTCATTCTCTCTGTATTTTTTGCATAATTTTGAATGTTAAGATCCAGTGACATTTTTGCATTAAATACTCTCTTTTGTGTCAGAACATCAAAAACCATGCATTTCATTCTTTATTGTTGAGAAGTTTCTACAATAATTGATCTACTCTATCACTATAACATTCAATTCAATAGTCCTTAGCCAGTCACATGTGCTTTCTAAATACCTGGCATGTATCAGTTGTGACTAATAAAGGGTTTAATCTCCTTTACTCCTATAGTCATTTGTAACTTGAGTAGATTGCTTTGGAAAATAAGTCTCAGTGATATATGTGGTGGTTTTAATGGGATATCCCCATAGGCTCATATATTTCAATGCTTAGTCATCAGGGATTAGTACTGCTGGGTTGGGATCTGGAGATATGTCATTGTTGGCGTAGGTGTGGCCCTGTTGTCACTGAGGTTTCAGATGCTCAAGCCAGGCCCAGTCTCTGTCTCTGTCTCTGTCTCTCTCTGTCTCTCTCTGTCTCTCTCTCTCTCTTTCTCTCTCTCTCCCTCCCTCTTTTTTCCTGCTTCATTTGGATCTGGATATAGAACTCTCAAGCTATTTCTCCAGCACCAAATATGCCTGCCTGCCCCCATGATTCTCACAATGATGGCAATAGAGTAAACTGAACTGTAAGCCATCCCTAATTAAATGTTTTCCTTTGTAAGAGTTGCCATAGTCATAGAGTCTCTAAACAGCTATAGGACATTGACTAAGACAATATGTGAATTCAACTTGACTTGATCAAAGCTGTATTTAATTTGATGTATATGTAAATATAAATATGTGAAGATATATTCAGAGACCCAGAGTTCAAACAGGACCTAGAGTTTTAAAACAGAGTAAAAACATTAGATTTTCCCAAAATCTAATTTTGTAAGCATTGTACATTAACAGGGTAAAGAAAAGCAATTGTTTCAATAAAAATGAATATATAGGAGGCCATATTGAGTATTAGCATGTGACAGGCTTAAGTTTAAATCCTGAATCTGAGCCTCATTTACCTTAAATAGTGAAAATAGTTAAATATCAGGTTTCCAAGTTATAAATATAGATTGCTGAAGTCAGAGGTATAATACACTTAGTGCTTAGCACAGACAAATAATGAGGAGGATGATAATCCTACTAAAAATGTCATTGTCTTTATACACACCAATGAGCTTAATAGTCTTTGATCTATATTTGTAACACTATTTCCATCTTCCTGCTGAGAGTACTAAGTTCTGAAATATTATTTCAAGTTTACTTAGCTAATACAAAATTTGAGTTACATGGAATTTTAAAGATATTTTATGTTCATTTTACTATATTGACTCTTTTGTTTGTAACCAATCAGACCTTTATCTAAAGTCTAAACAGCATGCTGAGGTTGGATGTCTGAATGTGACATTTAAATCTCATTTACACCTAAGAATACAAAACAGGATCCAGCCTAGATCTTTAAAATAGAGGTAGAGCAAAAAGGAGAGAGAGAGACTTAGAGGAAAAACTAAAATATGTGAGCAATACAGAAGGGTGTTCTGTGACTTTTTCTGTAAATACAGAGGGAAACGCCTACTTACCATAGACAAACAAACAGCAATGAACTAAAAAATATATACACCCATAAAACAACAACAATAACAACAAAAAGCAAAAAAAACTAATACAGAACAGAAGACTCCTTGGAAGTAGATATTAAAGTCTAGTCTCCTAACCCCCTATAGCTTATTTGGGTGATTTAAAGAGCATAAGTGGAGTGTCACTTACAGAAATATAAGAAGCCTAATAGAGAAGCCCAATACATGAAGATGACTGGCTAAGGCTGCACTCCTATAGCTCTCTACACAACTCACTGATGCTCAGCAGCCAGGGAGTCTCCTGTTCCCAGCAACTGTTACAGTGTAGGTAGCCTTGGGAGGAAGCCTCATGAATCTTCTAAATTTCAAGTGCATCCTAAGCCTTTTATCTTTAGTTTACTTTAATTTACCTCCAAGAAGCATTGCCTAAATCAGAAGACATCACTTTTCCGCAAAGGCAAGCCACTCTATTTTCATCTACATCTGAGGAGTATGTTCATTCTCAAGAAATTGAAGGAATAATAATAGGTGAGAAAGAAGGGGAAAAAACTCGTGTCACATGAATATGAATGGCGGTTCCTGAGAGCTACAGTTCTGCCTGGCTCTATTTACAACTCTAAAGCAAGTTAAATAAAAGGCAAGGTGGAATAACATGCAGCCCTTAAAACCTCTCAGTTATTTGAAATTTAGACCACTCAAATCTCCAATCATCTTCTTTACACTTAAGGAAGTGTACACAATCTTCCTTTACACTTAAAGAAGAAGTGTAAAAAGGGTGACAATCTGGTCTACAAAAGTGGTCAACAGACTATCTTTATCTTGACAATGGTAAAAAAGAAAAACAACCTTGGAAATAAACGCACCTTAGGAATTACTGAATATATTTCATTCTAGGTAGTGACCGTTAATTCCTAGAGGAGAAAGTGATTTATGTTTACCACCGAATGGCAGAAAAAAATTGCCTTCAAACTCAAAATAAAAAATAAAAAAAAATTTGTCAAGGTGAAGCTGGATAATGTAGGTCACAATTACTAACTCATAAATAGCTGAGTCCTGATGGGCTGTAGACACTGCAATAATGTCTCTGTGTATAGTCTGTGATAAAGGCTGAATAACTAAATGTCCTTTAATCCTGTATAAATGTGAAGGATTAAAAAATATTTCTCTTGCTGGCATATGCAATAGTGTCTGGGTTTGGTGGCTGATTATGGGATGGATCCCCAGGTAGAGTAGTCCTGGATAGTCCATCCTTTCATCTTAGCTCCAAACTTTGTCTCTGTAACTCCTTTCGTGGGTTTTTTGTTCCCTATTCTAAGGAGGAATAAAGTATCCACCCATTGGTCTTCCTTCTTGATTTTCTTGTGTTTTGCAAATTGTATCTTGGGTATTCTAAGTTTCTGGGCTAATATCTACTTATCAGTGAATGCATATCTAATGACTTCTTTTGTAATTGGGTTACCTCACTAAGGGTGATATCCTCCAGATACATCCATTTGCCCCAAACCCAGACACTATTGCATATGCCAGCAAGATTTTGCTGAAGGGACCCTGATATAGCTGTCTCGTATGAGGCTTTGCCAGCGCCTGGCAAATTACAGAAGTGGATGCTCACAGTCATCTATAGGATAGAACACAGGGCCCCCAATGGAGAAGCTAGAGAAAGCACCGCACCCAAGGAGCTGAAGGGGTCTGCAACCCTATAGGAACAACAATGTGAACTAACCAGTACACCCAGAGCTCCTGTTTCTAGCTTCATATGTATCAGAAGATATCCTAGTCAGTCATCCCTGGGAATAGAGGCCCATTGGTCTTGCAAACTTTATATGCCCCAGTAAAGGGGAATGCCAGGGCCAAGAATTAGGAGTGGGTGGGTAAAGGAGCAGGGTAGGGGGAGGGTATAGGGAACTTCCGGGATAGCATTTGAAATGTAAATAAAGAAAATATCTAATAAAAGAAAAAAAAAGTTTCTCAGTGAGTTTAAGAAAGAAATTGACCTAAAGGCAGACACTCGAAGACTTATGGAAGTATGCATTTTCTCAGGAAAGATCTCAGAGAGATGCAAATGGACACTGAGAGACTCTTTGTTATACAGAAATTGATGTGAATGGTGGCTTGTCTGGGGGCTATCTCAAGTCTTACCTGTATTCTGGTGATTCACATAGGCTGTCTGGAGAGGGTGCTACTTTCTCAATTATATTTTTTTGTTTCATTTCATTGTCCATTTAGATGTCTCACCTGTTAACAATCAGGCATTTTTCACTCGCCTGCCCTCAGGAACCTGGGTCCCATTC
Source organism: Mus caroli (assembly GCF_978045245.1). NCBI lineage: Eukaryota > Metazoa > Chordata > Mammalia > Rodentia > Muridae > Mus > Mus caroli. The sequence goes on from NW_028227261.1 coordinate 118,520,273, forward strand.
TCTCTCTTGTTCCCTCTGTCTGTCTTTCTGTCTGTCTGTCTATCTGTCTATATCGCTTCCTCATGTCTCCACTCAGAGATGGCCTTTTGCTACACCCCATTCCCCAATAAACCTCTCACATTTGACCTGCTGCCTGCTGTAGCCTCTTAGCAGCATACCTTAGCACAACCTGCCAAAGGCACCCCACCCTGGCTGCTTTATCCTATTACTATGTAACTGAAGTGATGTCTCCAAGATCATAGTATAAAATAAATATATTCCCCATTGTCACAGGATACAGAAATGTTCCATGTAGTGAGATTTTTAGGTTGAGTTCAAAATTTGCAAAATCTTTGGAATTTGCTCAGGTGAGGAGGCCTACAACTAATTCACATAAAACACATCTTTCTTTAAAGTAATATAATATTTTTGAGAACCACGAAGCTTGTTATTATAATGCAGCTCAGAAAGTGTTTGTTCTCATCTTTTGCTAGTTAATGGAAAATAAAGGCAAGAAACTCCTTATGTTTTTATTCTTTAAACTTTATTTTCCTCTATTAACATAGTTGTACTAGACTGATAAAGACAAGATTAGAAAATTACACTGTTCTCTTAATATATTTCATTGTTTCCAAAATATCTAGTCCTTGTACTACTAAGTATGAAAATGTGCTTGTTCTTGTCTTTAGCTTTACACATTTATTTAAAATGAGCTAATTTGATATCTTATGTGATTAGGATCAGTGACCCGAGCTAGAACTATTATTAAGAACCCCAAACCATTAGAACTTAGGGAACCCCCCAAAACCAGGACCTTAAGTTTAACAACAAAAGATAAATTGCTCATGGCATAGCAGGCATTGACAGACTCTCTTCCAGAAGAATAAGATCGTTTTGTTTGCATTAGACCTGCTTTAGAATATGCTAATTGGAGGGTCTCTTGAATTATTTATATTTGTAACCCTAAAGCTAAGTAGAGAAATTGGTGGAATTTTTATGTTATTGTGTCAGTAGTTTCACAGCTTGTGTTCCATGATTATAAGCCTTGGAGGGTGAATCTGTTATCTGTTGAAATAAATTACAAAAGCCATGGAAAAGGTATTCATTTACTAAGACACGCAACTGCTCTCCCTCACCATCCCATCTCTCCCATCTACTACAGCTCCGGAATCTTCAAGAGTTTGGATTTTGTTCTCTGATTCATTTTGATGTACTGTTTCAACAAAAGGAAATTTATTAACTATGCACTTAACACATTAAAATTCCTCTACGACAGAACTGGCTTTATCTTTCCGACCTAGTTTAATATTGACCTGTAAGTCTGCAATGATTTTATTAAGTGAAAACCTTATTAGAGATGATTTGGTTTCCATACTTTTCATTAAAATATGCTCACAAGTCCAGAAACAGAAATTATTTTAAGTCTAGTAAACAATAGACTCTGATTTCCATTTAAGAAACTGTGACCACAATACTGGAGAGAAGTAACAGGGTACGAAGACTGTGTGAAACATGAGCAGAAATTCTCAAGGGAATCTAAAGCTGGCATCTATGTGGATAGCATGGCTGAATCCAACAGAGACTGCCAGGAAAAGCATGCACAAGAAGTCAGACATCATGTTTTTAGCACTGAACTCAAACATCATGAGTATAAAATGCTTAATATATTTGATATTTGAAAATCCTTAATGTGTTAAAAGAACAGTCATTATTATCACAAAATGTGTAATGAATAAACAAATAGAGTTATGGGGAAATAATCACAACAGTACAGGATGCTGGTAGCACAATTTCATAGCTGCTTGTATGACCACAGGAACATTCACTCCCCATGATAAATAAAGAACAAATCGCTATTGCATATTCAGGGACCGATGATGTCATCTTTACAAAATGCCATCAAATTGACTGTACAGAAACAAACTCAGACAGGACAAGAAGGAAAGATCACAAGGGGAGATAAATAATGTTAGTAAGTGGAAATGGAAATTAGACACCAAGCGATAAGGATTTAGAATTAAAATACCAGGAAGCTTTAATTCTTACAAATGGTGAAGAAGTGAGACACCAGTATTGTGATTACAAGTTATATCATCTTAAAATGCTTTATATATAAATTTAACAGAATGTTTTATTTATATCAATATGTTAAGAGTTCTCCCTGGAGCCCTGCATGGGTAGCAATTAGAGTAAAGAGGTCTTCTTTTCACTTAACAGCATGAGGTAATTTTAAAAGTCAAACTTGATCATTCTAAGAATAAAAGTTTTTTTAAAATTAAGAGTTCAGAATATAACCTGAAGATTTAATACTGATAAAACCTTCAAGTTCCTAGGAACCTATACAAGTTTTACAAAATATGAATTAGCTCTAAAATAATAAACACTTATCAGTTAATACTTTAAAGGAAGAATATTATGAGACAGGCTTGAAAGTTAGGCTTAACTAATTAGCAGTTATAAAACCTAAACAGCAGACCTTGAGTTTCAATCTACATACTCACATATGTATAGATCTATTTCTTGGCCCTGAGAAGACATATGGAACAACAACAACAAAAAAAATAAAATAAATAAATAAAATAAAATGCCTTAAGTTTCTCCTTGATTCCATAACTTACTGGCAGATACTTCAAGTCTATTTTTGGAGTTAAACATTGCTAATTAATTGTAGGCAAGGCAACAGAAATTTATAACTTCAGGTTCAGCACATCTTAAAACGGGCTCCTCAGCTTTTTGTTCAGCATCTGTAACTCTGGCACCAGAACCGAGACATCAACATAAATCATGATGTAGAGACTTGTTTTAGCTTTTAGCAAGCCATGGTGGAGAATGAGAGATGGAATGATTGTTTGCAATGACAGATATTTTTGTTATTATAGATTAGCAGTGAGGAGATAGGTTTTTTTTTCTCTTTGAGAGAAGTGTATTGGTCAACTACATATTTTATTTTCATGACTACTAACTTTTTCTCTGGAAGATATTAATCAAGTCCTTTAAAAATCAATATTTTTTTATTAACCACTAGGTCTAAAAGATTTTAAAGACTACTAAAATTTATTACATAAGTAGAATTGTGAAATTCACATTTTTAGATTTTTAAATGATATTAAGTAGTTTTAATCTTCTTAGCAGGCTTTGATTACTTTACCTGATTGACTGGTTTGGGAAAAATGCAAAGTGTGATATATTGGAAATGTATTTTAGAACTATCCTGAGAATGCATTTCCTCTGGGTAGAAAATATTTACACAGAACCATATTTAAAGCCATGAAAGATCAATATATAGTTGTCAGAAATTGCAGGGGCCAGAACCCATGATTAGACATTAAACTGATCACAGTGTTATACTTACATGTCTCATAGCTTTAATCAGTGAAACCACAAAAAAAGGAACTTAATGTATTTTCCCAAAATGCATACCATGTGTCTAAAATTGTAACTGAGTTTTAAAGTCATCAGACAGGTTGAACATTTGTGCACAAAACATATCCTAATGTCAGAAATAGTAGGCCATTAGATTAGCTGGATGTAATCTTAAAGCATCTTAATAACTTATTTAAAGTAGTAAAAAGAATATTTGTTGTAAGAAAGCTTCGGAAGGCATGACATTGTATCCCTCTCATCTTCCTATTAATGCTTCAGATGCAAACACTACTGGTATTATTGTCTTCTCAGACTTAGAATGAATAGTCATCTTCTCTGGATAGGCATTTATGGACTGGTAAACTGATCTGTAGCTAAGAGCACTAGCCATGCACCCTGGCAACCTGACTTGGATCCTCAGCAACCACATACAGGTAAAAGGCAAGGCCACAAGGTTTCCCTCTGGCTTCCATACATCTGTGACGCTCTCACACTTAAATAGCCAACACATATGCTAACACACCGATAAAATTAAAAATTATCAATCTTCCTCACATGAATTTTAAGGAGGTAATACTATCACTATCCACTGAAATGCTTCTGTGAGTTAAGAATGCATGCGAAGGTAGCATCATAGGAACATTCTGTCAAAGCTCCTAAAAATCTAAATGAATCAATCTTAAGTATTAATATTAATATTAATTAATATTAAACATATATCACATTATCTTTTGAAAATTTTATATGTGCATTTTCTATTTACATAATTTCCACTCCATGCTTGTCCTTCCAAGTCCTCCTAATGGCCACTATTCCCTATCAACTTAATAGCCTCTTCTGCTTTAGTTATTAGTTATGCATATATGTATATATAAACAGAAGCTGATGAATCCATATAGTGTTGACTATATACACTGCTGACTACCTGGGATTAGATCACCTATCAGGAGAATTGTCCCTAGAGAAGACTGTTCTCCCTCTCTTCTCATCCATTAATTAGCCTGTAGATCTTTATCTAGGGGAGGAGCACTGTGAGGTTTTCCCACCCATACTTAAATGGGAACTAGTATTGTCATTGTGTCGGTCTTGTTTAAGTGACCATATTGTTGAGATTTCATGGGTTCAACTTCTACTATAAGGATATCTGCTATGTGATAATGTCTTCTATGGGGGTGGTGGTTTCTTTTTTTGGATATTTTATTTATTTACATTTCAAATGTTATCCTCCCCTTTCCTTGTTTACTCTCCACAAACCCCCTATCCCATTCCCCCTTCCCCTGTTTCCCCCACCCACACACCCACTCCCACGACACCACCCTGGCATTCCTCTTCCATTGATGCCAGATAAAGCTATCCTCTGCTACATATGCAACTGGAGCCATGGATGGTGATTTTTATCACTAAATAAACTCCAAGCACAAGACTTATCAAGCACATAACACATACTCAGTAACATTACATTTAGTTTTACATTGGTTGTTTTTAAGTATTATATTGTTTATGTGTGGGTTTTCCTTTGGCTTTTTTGTTGAGTTGTTTGTGTGGATGTTTAGTTGCTTTAGTTTGATAGACATGGTTTTAATCTGTAGTGTGGGCCATCTGGGAAGTTGTAATAAGACTCCTGCCTTAAGCCTCCTGTGTTCTGAAGTTGTAGGTATGAACCATAGATTCAGGATTATATTTTATGCCCATTTCTATATTGTCAAATATCTAGAACACTAACCACTTTTGAAGATATCTTCTTGGCTAATTAGCAACCAAAATGAGGTTATAAAAGGTAACTCATTTTTGGATGTTCATCATACTGCACTATCACATCACCAGTTTTCAGGTAAAATAGTACACATATACACACATATACACATGCATATACACACACATACACACACATATACACACACATACACACACACATACACACACATACACACGCATATACACACACATACACACGCATATACACACACATACACACACGTATACACACACATACACACACATATACACACACATACACACGCGTATGTATACATACCGCCAATAGTTTTATTTCTAAAATAACCATACTCCTTATTTTCTGGAGTTTATTAGAACTTCACGGTACCTGGAAAGTTAGCGCATTATACTCTTCTTGTTTCCTAGGCTTGAAATTAGACCAATGCAGATAAAGCTTGTTTTCACCAACAACCATGAAGACTAATATGTCACCTCTGTGCTTCAGAGTCAAGAGATGCTTATTGGCATGTATGCTCCTGTTTTCAAAATGAATGATGTCCCAACTGGTCAGAGCAGGATAGTGCTATCTCTTCCCTGTTTCTTTTAAGTTGACCATGTTTTATTTTTTATTTCTCATTGTGTAAAGTATGACTTCTAGAGTACATAGGGCTGTTGTCTTCAAATAGTCAACAACATAGAAATTGATCACAAAGGCTTAATAGATTAGGTAGATCTGTGCCATATGATTATGAGGGTAATAATGGACCTGCAAGACTATAAAGTGACTAGAAATAATGAAGGATGATAAAGGAAATCATCCATTTGGCATCTCACTGCTGAGCCAAGACTTTGATGGTAGAAGGATTCAGTTGTGAATGACTGGACAAATGTATCCAATTGGAGAGGAGACAGTCATATATAAATACATGGAGACACCAACATATGAATACCTGTCAGAACATCATCAGCTTATGCTCTATGCAGTTGAAACAAAACCATTTCTGAATGCTTAATTTGACTACAAAGCCTTAGAGGATATAGACATATTTTATTCATGTATCTCTGGAATCAGGTATAGATTTGAAATTTCAAGTATTTCCATGTTATAGAATGACAAGGCAGTAACAAAGGAATATTATTTGGTGTGTGCTCTGATAATACATTCTGGTACACTGTTGCAAAACAAGATGTTCATGCTTAACAGGAATGAATATAAAATTTTAAAGCTAGGAGTGATTATGATGAGATGACAAGTATATAATCTATGGAGGAGATAGATATAGTTAACCCAACTTAAAAACTGTTCAATATATGCATATACCAACATGCCATGGTACCCCATGGATATGTATGAATTTCAAATGATATATATTAACTATTACATTATCACATTATTACATTATTGAAAATACTAATATCAAAGAAAAACAGGGAAAATCATTTCTTCCAATTTAATAGCAATATCCTTTTATAAAGCTGTGTACCCTTACTCTGAGTGTAGCTTGCACCTGAATTTTGCCCTGTACATGTTATCCTGACTCAGGAAGTAACATGTTCATATTCTTCAAGAGATGCCATATGACTGAAGAGAAGATTCTGTCCAAGGAAACTTTTCTTCTCAAATAATTGTTCAAATTTTCCAAAGACCACTTGCTTAACAATCCCCAAACTGTTTTCTTTGTTTCATGTCTAACAATAAAATCATACTTTTCAGAGATACAAGTTAAGTCCACACATATGAAGAAATTTTAGCATTTAAAAACACAAACTCTTCTGAAAAGAAATTTTAATTAATCAATGAATCAAAATAACACTTTAATGACAAAAAACACAGCTTATGTTTGGAACTGAAGAAGAGACACTCAGTGTCACTATCTGATGTTTACTTACATATGTTTCCAGTACATTACTTTAAACCATCCCTCTGGAATGAGAAATGTGACAATGGACTAAAGACAATGAGTAAAGCAAATGACTCTGCAATTAATAGCTGCCTGATATTTCTTTTGCTCTGTGGAGACATAGCTTGAGGGCAGGCAGGAGCATCTCCCTTAGTGTGGAGTGCCCACAAGCCTGGCTTCCAAAATCAGACCTTAGAGCTACCACCCTGGAAAACTGCAGGCTTATAGCACCAGGCTTTTCTAGCTACAAGTTTATTGCTTTAGATGTTCAAGCTACAGATTTGCTGTTCTGGGTTTACAGCACTAACATCCAGCATCGGGAGTTACGATGTGATCCTGAATGGAACTCGTCGCTACTTAACCCTTTGTGGATTCAGGGAACCTAGCTTATAGTTACTCTTGTCTCTTGCCTTTTACTTTTCCCAGCTTCTCAGCCTTCAGTGTTTCTGTTGTCCTTTAAAGTCTTAGCACTCTCAGTCCTCCAGAAGTCTTAGTTATCTTCTGGTGTTATTGGGTACCAGAGTCATTAGATGTCAGTGACACGCTAGAACACTCAGCCACCACATGATGTTATAGATCAGCTATTTGAGCACTGGATGGAACTCTTAGATCGATTAATGTTTAACTCATTTATGTTTTATTGTTTAAGGACTCCACATATGAGTTAATGGATCTTGTTCATACCACACCATCTGATGCCCTCCAGGCTCAGTCCACCACATCTCTCTCCCTATGCAATGTCCTTTTATTTTTAACCCTCTGAGTTCAGTCTGTACTGTCAATATGTGCATGGGAAGAGAGATATCAACTGGAGTATAGGCAACCCACTAGTTTTTCCTCATCTCTGAGGAAAAGTCGCTCTCCATCCTTGAACAGCAACCTGACATCCCTGCTACATCTAGAGGCTCTAAAGTGTTTTCTGTTCTTTGTGCAATGAGCCAAACATGCACTTCCAGTGATCAAAACAGCACAAGTAAACAAAGATGTCATTCAGGAGAAACTCCTAATGTCCTACTCCTAATATAAGACCTAATGTTACACTATTGGTACGTGTACTGTATTTAAGAGAAGTCTTCCACACTGATTGACAAAGAGTATAGAGAATCTAATTATATATCCAGAAGAGAACCTAGCAATGCTAGAGCAGGTTGTTACTTCACTGTTTTACAACTTCTAGTTGTGCTGTGATTCTACCAATCTAAAGCCTACATAAAGGCCCATCACAAATTTTGCCTAGACACTGCATCTATTCTGTCATCTAGAAGCTTTGTGCTATGCTGTTAAGGGTGTTTCTCTTTCTCCTTACCTTACTGAAAGATACTATCACAAGGTCTAGCACAGAGGAATGTGTCTTGGCAGCAACTTCAAGAGGGGTCAGCAGAAACTTGCTATGGATGTATTATAGTTTTTGAGCATTAACACAGGCTGCAGCCAGTGTAAGATGAAGCCAGGCTTCTTGAAACCAAAGTCTCAGTTCCAGCAGTGGTCATTCCAGCACATTTTGAAGTTTTCTCAAAGTCATCCAAAAGGCTTTAAAACTACCTTGACATAGGGGGAGTTGATGGAGCTGAAAGCCCCACCTCAAGGCAGTCAGGCACAAGGGAAGTGTCAGTCAGCTGTTATTCCAAGAAAGAAAATTTCGTGCTTCCAACAATTTGGCTTATGCTCAGAAAAAATAAATCATAGTTGAGACAAAAGAACCATTAAAGATTCTTACAATAAAGCCCTAAGAATTTGGCATCCCAACAGTATTTAACAATGCGTAACTCCCAGCCAAATACCCATAGGGAAAATTGAGTCTCTCTGCTGTGTCTCAGAACCATAGTTGAAAAAGTAATATGGATCAAATGAACAGAGTAAATGGCCAAACACTGACAACACGATAAAGAATCGAAGATGATAGTGTTGAAGAAAGAGCTCTGGTATTTCAAATATTTCTGGGATAGTTCTTTGTTAGATTAAAATGCATCAGCTCCCAAATACTTGTACTGCTTTTCAAAGTGTAATTAGCTGTATATATATAAAAAAAATTCCCATGTGTATTTTTTAAAAAATATGGTGTTCTGGGGAAAAGAACATGGTTAATGACTTTTCCTGTACTTGCTACACAATCTCAAGGACCTGAGTTCAAACAAAACCACTAATATAAAGGCTGTATGTGAGAATAAAATCACCAATCCCATTTCCAAAAGGTTTTATAGACAGGTGTGTCGCTGGAGTTTGATGGAAAGTCAATGGAGATCAATCAGAGACCTCTGGCTTCAGTGACAGATCCTGTCTCAAAACATCAGGTGAGAAGAGACTTAGAATAGCGCCCAAGGCTAATCTGCAGCCTCTGAATACTCACCCACTTCTGCACATGCACACACCTGGGCACAGAGCTCATGGGTCCACACATGAACACATAGACCAAAAAGAGCGGTAAATTGATTCCATAGCACATTTACTGGATCATACTTTGACCCAGGGTATTATCAATTGAATTGAATTCCACCACCACACATCTGTTTTTTTAAAGTTCTCCTTCAAGCACAGCAGAATTAACTTTCACTAGTGCACCATCATTATAAATACAATTATTTAAGCTCAACTCACTGCTTCAGTGGTTCTCTTCCTTCCTAATGCTGTGACCCTTTAATACAGTTCCTCATGCTGTGCATAATGTAAGTATCTAATAGGCAGGATATCTGATATAGGACTCCCAAAGGGGTTGCGAGCCACATGTTGAGAACCACTGCTAGTGACAACCAAACGGTAGGCTGCAATTAGAATATTACTTATATGACTTGTTTCTTTACAGAAAGGAAAAAATGACCATGCGTATACATACATACCTACATACATACATACATACATACATACATACATACAGAGAGACAGATACAGAGAGACAGAGAGATAGAGAGACAGAGAGACAGAGAGACAGAGAGCTGTGTGGTGTTGAAGGTAGCTGTTTACACAAGGCATAGCAAAGGTTACCAAAACCCCTCCAATCTCATGAAGTTATGGAAAACATTACTCACACAATTCTCAGAGGTTACCGATCATGCTTCATTGTGATTTTGGACTTTAAGCATCTAGAAGTTTTAGAAAATAATTCTCTGTTTAAGCTCTTCCATTGTTTATTTTTAAATTAGCTTTATTTTGCACAGGAGTTCATTCTTTTTTCTTTAAATTAAGTTTAATTGAATTTTTCCTCCATGAGGTGAAATAGATGAACCATGAACATCTTTGGATATCTGTATGACCCATGTTTTTTGTTTTTTTTTTGGACCCTGTGGCTAGACTTGAAAAAAGTATTTTATATGGTAATAATTGGATCTTTTCATATTGGGTTCTCTACAATCATATGTCCTCGTTCCAGTTATTATTAATTTTATTGAGAATTTCATACAAGCAAAGGGCATGTTTAATCAAATCCATCACCCATTCCTTCCTCCTTGAAGTCTTTCTCTATTACACCACCACCTTTAGCTCCCAACTTCAATATATCATTCTCTCTCTCTCTCTCTCTCTCTCTCTCTCTCTCTCTCTCTCTCTCTCTCTCTCTCTCTCTCTCTTTCTCTCTCTCTCTCTCTCTCTCTCTCTCTCTCTCTCAAAAAAAAAAAAAAGAGTCTTGCTACTTCTAAGACTATGGGTGCAGAAGCATCTAATGGAGCTTGTAACCTTTCAGGCCATTTCTGAAGGAAACTGACTCTCTGTTCTGACAGTCATTGATTGTCAACAGCTCCTCAGATAGGGGTGACACTGCATGAACCCATCATCTGTCCATGCTGGGTTTTTGGCTGACTTGACTTTATGTAGGCCTTGTGAGTGCAGCTACAGTGGCTGTGAGTTTGTGTGTGTTATGGCTCTGTCATGTCCAGAAAAATCATGCTTCTCTGCATGCCTCCATAACCTCTAGATCTTACAATCTGCACCTTCTTCAAAGACGGAGCTGTCTTCAGAGATAAAGGTTGTGATACATATATCCCATTTGAAGCTCAGTACTCCACAGTCTCTTAATCTCAGCCCTTCGACAACTTGTGGGTCTCTACATTACCTGCTGCAAGAACAAGCATCTCTGATGAGGGATGAGAGATGCACTAATTTATGAGTATGAAAAAAAGAACTTTGGGAAAAGTTTAATGCTATGACTATTGGCAGAATAATAGTAGTACTTCAGCCCCTAGTGTCCTACATGACCTACAGAAGTACAGGCTTTTGGCCCAGTGAACAGCCTTGTAGAATGATCTTAAACCCAATCAAAAACTGTTTAGCTGCTTCAAAAATTCTAGTGTGACTATGACAGCAGTGGGCATAACTTGCCAAGCCAGTTGTTATTTTACTTTGTATGAATCACGGCTGGGTAAGACTGCTGACTATTTTTCATCCCTGATAGGGTGTGTAGGATCTCCCAGCACTAAGACAGCTAGACAAAGAGTGATCACTTTGAATTTGAGATGCATGTGTCTCAGTTGTAATACTTACCAAAGTCAGAGAACAATGGATTAAGTGACAAAGAATAAAATTCACTTCTCTTTCCTATTCTTGCTGTTTCCTATTCTGTTTTCTAGTCTCCTGTGGAAGCAAATGTATTACCTGCTTATTGTGCAGCCCTCTTGAGATGATCTTTATTCAGTTATGGGATATATGAAGGTACATGCTCATTTTCACACAGTATAAATGTTTAAATATTATATATACAAAATGAAGGTGTGCTTCAATAAATCTTTTCAAATTTTATATGCGCAACTGGGACATTATTTTTAACAAAGCACTGTAATTTGCTTGAGATACTTTGAGGAGCGTCTCTATTTTTTCAATATTTTTCTGTTGTTCCTCATACTGCTCATGTGACGTAAGTATGCGGTATTTATCTTGACAATAGGGTTTTACCATTAAGGTATAGAGAGTAACCAACACCATTGGCAATAGCCTGAAAAGGTTGGAGGCATCTATGGTACACTACCGGACAACTCACAAAGATGAAATTTCTAATAACATATAAATTTCTAATAATGGGGATTTATTTGATAACACATGATATCTAGTAAATATGTGTATATGTGTGTGTGTATACATATGCATATACATATATATATATATACATATATATATGGAAGATTTTACAGTAGCAAAGTAGAAGTATGAGGAAGGCTAACAGGAAATATCTTTTAAAAGAAACAGAAATCTACAGGGCTTAATTTTAAAGGTCTGTGACCTAAATGTATGTGTATATGAACTCAGGTTCTTTGAGCAAGCATCCACATGCTTTCAGTTTACCAAGAGAAGATTCACAGTAGTCTTCATATGCTTTATAGTTGTCTTCTATATACCTGCAGTGGAAGAAATAATCAAATGATTTATATAAATAATCACCTGTATGTATTTACTATGTGTTGTGACCATGTAAATATCATAATTCTCAGGAATTATTATTTTGCTTTGTTGTGGATCTAGTTTGCTGATAATTTACTTAGAAGATTTGTCATGGCACAAATCAATAAGCATGGTGAGTAATTTTGTGTTCTATCTAATTTTACCATGATATCAACTCTCTGACAGTAGACTTACTCTCTTTTCTAAGCTGTGAAGATATTTCAATAGTTTTTCTCTTTCAATTCACAAAAATGATTTGATTTCCTTAAAAATATTTACTACAAAATATTACTTTACATGTTTGTGGTTATAATTTATATATTCTGATGGTTCTCCTATATAGTCAACTGCTAAATAAGTTTTTAAATTTATTTAGACTTTCTTAAGAAATAATCATGTAAGTATCTCTCAATATCCACTGTTTCATTTTACCTTGTTAATTTTTCTGTGTGTGATGAACTGTTCTTACCTATTTAACCCCAGAATTCATGTAAAGGTTTCATATTTTTATTGGTTATTTTATTTGTTTACATTTCAAATATTATCCTCCTTTCCAGTTTCCCCTTCACAAACCCATTCCCTGCCTCTATAAGGGTGTTCCTCCACCACCCAACCTACTCCTGCCTCAGCCCCCAAGCATTCCCCTCTGCTCAGTCATTGAGTCTCCCACATGACCAAGGGGATCCCCTCCCATTGATGCCAGATAAGGTCATCCACTGCTACATATCCAACTGGAGCCATAGGTCCCCCATATGTACTCTGTGGTTGGTGGTTTCGTCCCTGGATGCTTTGGGGGGGGGAGGGGAGTTTGGTTGGTTGATATTGTTCTTCCTAAGGGGTTATAAACCCCTTTAGCTCCTTTAGTCCTTGGCTTAACTCCTCCATTGGGGTTCCCGTGCTCAGTCAGATGTTTGGCTGTGTGCATCCACATCTGTATTGGTCAGGCTCTGGTACAGCCTCTCAGGGGACAGCCACAACAAGCTCCTATCAGCAAGCATTTCTTGGCATCAGCAATAGTGTCTGGGTTTGGTGTCTTCAGATGGGATGGATCCCTAGGTGGGACAGTCTCTGGATGAACTTTCCTTCAGACTCTGCTCCACTCTTTGTCCCTGCATTTATTTCCTTTTGACAGGAGGAAATCGAGATTATTATTTTGGAAGGTGGTTCCATCCCTCAACCGGGTGCTGTGCCTATCTACTGGATATGGTCTCTACAAGTTCTATCTCTCCTTTGTTGGGTATTTCGGCTAATGTCTTCTCTGTTGGGTCCTGAGAACCCCTGGGGTCCCTGGCATCTGGGACTTTCTTGTGGCTATGCTTAGTTCCCCCTAGTATTATTGTATTTTATATATTGTATAAAATACAATAATACTCTAAGTTTTATTATCTTAATTTTTGTCCACTTGTATCTGTCTCTTGGAAAGTATTTGAATGAGAGTGCAAGTGTTTTTAGAGCCCAGAAGTATTGGTTGAGCAACTCACTGGAGCTGGAATTACAAGCAATTGTGAGCTACACAAACATTGGTGTTGGACACGAAACTTGGCTGTGCTTTTAACTTCTGAGCCAGCTTTCCAATCCCTACTATATTATATTTTTATTACATTTTTATTTTCACTACATGGTTTGTTTAGTTTTTCTTATTTTGTTGTGTGTTCTGATACTTCAGAAGGCTTGAGTAGGTTTAATTTTCCTGAAATGACCACAATAATATTTTCTGTTCCATTTATTCTTACAGTTTGACATTGACTTTTCTTCTTACCTTGAAAATAGAGTGGCTTTTGTGACCAATTTGAGCTATAACTTAAGGGAGAAGTGAAACTGTAATTTCAAAGCCAGTCATAAAATGGTTTTATACTTCCATGTTTCCTTCTTGGAGAACTCAGTGTGAAATAGCTCCTATCTAAATTCTCAGGTTGTATTGACTTTCCTACTTTAAGGAAGATTAGACTAAGTTGCATAGACCACACGAAGGAACTAAGACTTGGAAGAGATGCCTGGAAGACTCCTGGTCACTGTGGTCACAAGCTACACTTGCTGCCTTCACAAGACTCACACAGGGATCGAAACCACAATTATTCCATGTTCTTCTGAACTTGTTAGTCCACAGAACAGATGACAGATAGGAAAATTATTGCTGCCACTGCAAGCGATTCACACTTCATACATGATTTTATATATGACCCTAGCTCAACAGAACAAATTAGTTTCTGCAATACACATGTGTGAATCAGTGTCTGGCATACACTTTATCCTCTGCTCTCTGAGTAGTGTGGCCCATCATGAGTTTCCATGTGCTTGGTGTGATGCTCCTCTCTCACTTCTTCCTCACTTCTCACTTCCTTTACAGTTGTTGAAAATTGAGACTGAAAATTGAGATATATCCATTGGCAAAGCACTTAAAGTGTGAGAACCTAAGTCCAATTCCAGAACTTAAAATTTTGCTCATGGTGATGACAACTTGTACTCCCAGTACCAAGAAAATATAGCCAGGAGGATCCCTGAAAATCACTCAGGTACCAGATCTCTGTCACACACCCACACACACGCACACATACACACACACACACACGACAAAAATAACTCTTTATAATCTCTTACTACTATTTCTTTAAATACTTTACCTAGCTATTCTACACTAAAGTATGACTATAGTAAAAATGCTCACTCTGTACATGCATCTTCTTGTTACATTATCCTGCAGATGAAAATAGCTAAAAATTAGATGAGTTTTGGTGACTTTTCAAAAGAATTATGAAAAATATAGAAGTTACTATTTAAAATTCCTTTTGGTTTGCACTCAAATTAATCATTTTTTTCATTATGCATTTGTGATATATAAGAAATCACAGGAAACTTAACTTCATTCTCCACTTTAAAAAAAAATAACTGAAGAGGGAAACGTGGTGCCTAAGTTCTAAGTAACAAATTCTTCACATACGTTTTTATAGACACATACATAATATGGTGAAGGGAGAGCAGAACGTGGCAGTATGAGTTCAGTTCCTGGGTATAAGGAGGAATGGAAGTACTCAGAAGAAAAGCATGGGAATGAACTCACATTCATGTCATTAATTGTGGCCTACAGAAAACCACAAACTATTTGAACTCTCAGCATAATTTTTTAGAGCATCAGGGTAATCTATCTTTTTATCTTGATTCCTCTAGGAATAAATTAAATTTGTACTATGTTGGTAATGATCAAATACGAGCTCATCTGTAATATGTTATAACACACTCATTAATGTCTCCTATGTTTTTCCAATTACTGCACATTTTTAATGTCTTTAGTATAACCTCAGTGGGTGCTCAAAGAACAAATTCTTGATTCCCCTGAGAAGGATCAAACAACTTCAAAGATGTATTCAAAGATGTATATAAAATGTATTATCAAAACATAGACTTAAAATACAGACTTTAATATGTACCCAACATAAGATTTTTGTGTAGATAATATTTCAGAAGAGAGACCAGTGTAGCCAGCTTGATAAACTGATTGATGAGAAATAAAAACCACTGCTTAATAGAGTGTGTAAACATTTACTATTCCAAAGTATCATCATGCTGTGTAAATAAAAACTATCGGATGACACATTCAACAGTACCAGCAAAGAGACTGAAGAAGGCTAAGTTGTCTACAGGAAAGATAAAAATATCACCACAAGTTCATGTGCACTCATGAGCTCATGCACACACACACACACACGCACACACACACTCACACATACACACGCACACACACACGCACACACACACACACAGGCAAGGAGATGACAGGTAAATACACAAAACAAGGAATAACAGATAAGCTGATGGCCAGGTAATCAGGTATCTGAGTAGCCAAGACACCAATGATTTGGAATCTATTTCTGTTTAAGTTTGATTATGCTAAATACTTGTTAATTAATTAATTCAACAATTTTGCCTCCCATTTTATGAAACTGAGTTATGTAATAGGATGCTAAGTGGTTACCTCTACTCATGTAAGATATAGAACATTTATGTAAATGAGTCTCTCTCTGTACATATACATGCACACACACACATCACTTATACATATACATATGATAAATAACACAAATGTCAGACTTGAACCTAAGAAAATGATGGTACTGAATATTGAGGAGCAAAATTTTATGAAAATACAATGAGGAGAATGAATCAAGAAGAACTGAGGTTTCATATAGCTAAAACTAAGATTTATTATAGAAGTATATACTTAAGCATGGAGTGAGCAGTATGACATGCAAGACAATTTTCAGTGCAGAGGTCAAGCATGGTTATACACATTTGGGAACTATGTGTTAAGCTATTTCATTTAGATTCATAGTTCTAGAGGCTTTCATGAAATCTCACATAATATGGAGGACACAACATTTATGGGCCATGTAGAGAGAAGGTCCAGCCAAAGAGACCAGAAGAGTCAGTGAGACCAAAGACAAAGATATTACAATCTGCACAAATCAATCAGAAAATGACTGCACTTCGTAAAGAAGGGAGAGATTAAAATTTAGGATCCATGGTGGTGAAGGAAGTAAAAATGATGACATGACACTAGTCTTAATTTTGTATTGGTGTTGGTGACATTACAGAACTTGTAGACTTTTCCTGTACTCCTCTGGTATTTCTACACTCAGCATGTTCATCATGTGTGTTCAAGGGTTTGTGGGAAGCCAGAAAAGCAAGACATAAGGAAGGAAAAAGAAAGAAAAAATAAGAAGTTGGAAATGTCTGAAAAAAAAATGAGCTGAATTGTTTTATGTGAGATGTGTGTGCAAGCATGAAGGCACAGGTGGCAGACATGGGAACCAGGCTGTATCTTAGGCAGCATATGTAAGGGATCTTAGCTCTAGTCAGGTATATACTTTACCTCTGTGTTTAGTAGAAAACTGTATGCAGGCCTTGTAAACACTCAACTGTCTAGGGAAAAATAGAATTATAAACATTCACAACTGTGACTAGCATCTTTTCCATTCATTGTCTGTGGTTATCCAGGAACATCTCCTTGGAGGAAAGAACTGCCTGCATTCTTAGGGCAAGATTTCCCATAGACCTTTCTTGAGGTGTCTTTTCAACTCTTTCCTGGGGGGCTACGATTTGGCACTGGCCATCTATTTTAGAGAAATTAAAAAATGAACAGGGACTATTCTTGCTTTGGTATTGAAGACACAAAGCCTCTAGAATGCTAGTTGGCACCCAGATAGAAAAAAAATAGTATCACTCATTCCTTTCCTCCATTTATGAAATTACATATGATTTGGTCACTGCAGCACAAAAGAAGAGAACAGACATTTGTTTGATATATTAGCTTTGAAATGATTCCTTAATCCATTAATTTAAATCAACATTCAACATATATATGTGTGTGTGTGTGTGTATGTTTGTGTGTATGTTTGTATGTATGTATGTATGTATGTTATGTATGTAAATATGTACATATGTAGTGTTAGTTGATTCTGCCTTATGTTTTTTCCTTCCCAAACTCCTAATCAAGTACTACCTTTGTGCCTGCACACTGGATAAAGAGAAAATCACAGCTGTCAGAGGCTTAGATGCTTAGATTACTCCAGTTGATGCAATAGCTTTGGGTTGGTAGTTTATAAATAATAGAGCTTATTTTTTATACTTATTGAGGTTGTAAAGTCCCAAATCAAGATGTTGAGAAACTCCATATTTTATTAGGGACTTTGTGCTTCCTAAATGGATGTCTTTTGTTGGGTCCTCCCTCATATGACAGAAGAGTTGGGAACTCTGGAGTCTCTTTTATATAATGACATTAGTTCTGTTCATAAGAGCTCTATTCTCAAGATCTGGTCACTGTTGGAAGAAATTGTGTCTTATAACTGTCACAATTTGATTTCGGATTTATCCCTATGGAGTTCAGAGGGGCTCTCTGTATGGAGTCACTTAGCCTTTTGTACCAACATTAAAAACATAACTCTTGAATCCAGAGGGAGAAGGGATAGTTTCTCTAGAGCCAAAGATAAGTGACCAGTGACTCAGGAACAAGAGATTACAGCTATCCCAAATTTGATATTCTAAAATGGTGACTATTTGAAGAATTTTTATACTATCAGGACAAAGAAATTCATAAATTAAATCATTTTTCAAATACATTAGTGGAAACATTAGGCAGTTGGATTAAAGTGTGGTATCTCCTGTAGAAATCAGATGCTATCTGATAACAATACTTTTTATTATTCTCTTTACATCCTAATCGCTACCCACCCACCCCCGACCCCCAGGAACACCTCATACGGCCCTCCCAGTTCACTCTGATAGGGCGAAGAGCCCCTCTGGTCATCACCACTGAGGTCAGGCAAGGCAACCCATTTCGGGGAACATATTTCACAGGCAGGCAACATCTATAGGAATAGCCCATGCTCCAGTTGTTGGAAGACACATCTATTTTAATATTTTTATCTATGAGCATATACTACATGTGAGATAGTACCAACAGAAGTCAGAAGAAGATGGATTTATAGGCAGTTATGAGAATCCCAACATGGGTACTGGGTAGTGAACTCTGATCCTCTGGGAATACAACAAACCCTCAAGCACAGAGCCCTCTTTGTAGCCCTTCTAGCTACATCTTCAGGGTTCTGGCTGGGGAAGCTTATGGTCTGGTAAACTAATATGTTCCAAAAGGTTTGACTTGCTAGTATATTTTGTCAGACACATTGGTGGGCAGTGAATGGCTTTTAAGTGTCTACAGACAACAAAAGGAAAAGTATAATCATGCTTTGCACCTGCAATATTCCAATCCATCCAATATCATTGCAGTTCTAAGTGCTTTACAGAAGGTTCTTTTTGTTTGTTTGTTTGTTTTTCAAGAACTTTCATTTACAATTGTAATAAGTAATTTTTATTTTCTTGGCAGCAGTTTTTGAAATGTATCAGAGAAATTATAGATAATTGTAAAACTCTGCGTGGCCTATGGGTCTCCCCTCTGTGGAAAAAAACTAACTAATATTTAGAATTTATGGAGTTCCCCAACTTCTAAAACCAACTAATGGACAAGCCAGGTGAGGAGGTTAGGTGTCATGAGCAAGTCAGCTTGTAATCTCAGACACAGCAGATTGAGACTGCTGGAAACACATTTCCTTGATCACAGTGCCTCAGAATGTCTGTGCTGCTAATGGTTTGAACAATGGGATATCTTGACACTGCTGCATCTGTCCATGAATCCAGTTTATAATAACCCATCTTTCTAAGCACCCTTGTTCCAATGCTGCAAAGGGTTAAACTGTCTACTTGCTTTGCTTGTCTCTTTACAGACCCCTTCTAGTCTTTGTCCTCCTTCCCTTTCAGAGCCTGCATTCCTTATGGACATATCATATATCCATGTACACCTACACCTACACACACACACACACACACACACACACACACACACACATACACACAGAGAAGAGAGGTGGGAGAGAGAGGGAAGGAAGGAGGGAGGGAGGGAAGGAGGGAGGGAGGGAGGGACGGAGGGAGGGAGTCTTTTCACCTGATCGTGACATCTTCAAGCTTTTACATCTCTGGGGAATATTAGTCACTGGTAAAGTACTAAAACTTTATCATCTTTTACATCTTGCTTTCTTTCTGCATAACTATCGTGAAGAATTGATGGCCTCTTTGACAGTCCTTACTTTCAGTCCAGAGCAGTTTTGGAAGTTGCTGAATACTAACTTAAGGAACAATTTGTAGGAAAACCCTGCAGCTAACATGAAAGTCCTGACTGTAAACTTTCTAGAACAAAGGGCCTTGATGTATTTCTCTGGATAGATACAGACTATTCAAACTATTATTTGTGGGGGTTTTGCCCCCTTTCAACCCCTACACTCAATTTTAAATGGTTAAGTGGTGTTCTTTTTTCCTGATGGGTGATTAAATGGAGTATTCTCCCCCAAACAGTTTGAACATCCCTT
Source organism: Mus caroli (assembly GCF_978045245.1). Classification (NCBI taxonomy): domain Eukaryota; kingdom Metazoa; phylum Chordata; class Mammalia; order Rodentia; family Muridae; genus Mus; species Mus caroli. Next base: position 118,540,506 of record NW_028227261.1, read on the forward strand.
GGTTTTAACTTAGGGATTATTTTGACATGAAAGGGATGTAGGAATGATATAGGTCCAGTACTAAGCCATCACCATGGCGATACCATTAGTTTCAGAATCTGGGAGCAGAAATAAGTGATGCAGACATGATGAAGACCATTTCTTCATGTTCCTTGCCTTTTCCCTACTTTCCTTGGGAAGCATCAGAAAATTATTGTCTTTATAATTGTTTTCTGTTTCATCCAAAAATGGAATAAAACCTTGCAGCTCTAATATAGGAAGGAGCCATTTTAAATGTCCTTGTCTTGAAGCAGACCTTTCTAGGAAGACCTTCAAGAAAGACACTGCTCAGACGCTCTGGCCCTGCCACTCTCCCTTTGTCATGCTGCTTCTATTTGAGGAGCTGCTTTGGGAAAGGATTTGACATTTATAAATAGGAGCTTTGTATAAAATTGATGGTGAGAAATCAGGATCTGAAGTCTTTAACAAAATGAAACAACTTACCTTTGTAGAAATATATGCTGTACTTTATCTCTTATAAAAGAAAATTAACAGAACTATTAAAGAACAAGGTGGTCCAATGTAGTGTTCATTACACAGAAGCCCACAATGAATAACTGGAATTAACTATGAAGAAGACAGAGGAAGCTCATTTGAGAAGTCCTTCAGCCATTTAGTCTACACAAAGGTTTTGAACTCTAGACAACAGAAGAAATGGACGGGCCTAAACAGAGACCAAGTAAAAACATTGAGAATCCAAGCAGATAGGAGAGAAATATTAAAAAGGATTAATGAGCCTTTTGTAAAGTGCAGCTAATTACAAGCTTGGATAGCTGAGACTGGAAGCTAGGAGACTGTGTGAGCTGAGAGGTACACGGGAAATAGATAAAGAAGGAAGTCAGCGTGGAATTAAAAGGCAATTACCTACTTATTTGGGGTCTTCTGCTTTAAATTCTGCTACTGGCTACAGTGTAAAACTAATTACCAAAGTTTAGTCTATGGGTAACCTTAGAGACCATGTTATCAATTTTGTTTTAGGGAGTAATTTACTAGCCACCATTATCTGACTTAATCACTGCATGCACTTGCTCACAGAAACAGATACATAACTTCCTTCTCTTTGCGACTTTAAAATATATATGCCCAGTCTAGACTCTTGCTCAGAAACTGATATTTGATGTGGTGATCATAAACTTAAAGTAAAAGGAATCAATTTCCCATTTTTAACCCCAATGTTACCAGCAATATTACCCTTCTTGGATAAGGGCAATTACATTCATCTGGGAGGAAAAGCCAGAAATATGTCAGAATCTTTGCTGCATTGTCACCCTATCAGGAGACCTTGGCGACCTTAACTTCAAAATGGACATCCAACTCCACCTTGTTCTCAGTCATCACCACCTTCTTCCTAAGACTGGAGTAGTTTGCTAACATGGCCCATGTTAAGCACAAAGTCCTTTTGACTCTGCTTCCATGAAACTGCTCAAGGATCTTTAATTATACACTATATCATGCCACCTACTGCCCCATACCCTTACTGATTTCATAACTTACTCCTAGTAAAAAGCAAAGTGAATCACAGTAGCTGAAGAACTGCTAAAGTTTTAGCCTGGCTTTCACAGTTTCTAAGCTTCTCTCTGCTGATCATTTCTAGTTCTGTTTTCTATTTGTGCCACCGCCACACCTGTTTCCATACCGTGGCCTCTGCAGCTATGTCTCTTGCTTCCTGGGACATTGTTTCCTCCTCACACATTTAAATGGACCTTGTTTATCCTTGTTAATTTTTACTCATTCAAATTTTCCTCAACTACGCTTATTTGAAATCTCAACTCTAAAAATACGGTTTCCTTCATTCCCTCCTATTCTCTTTCATGATTTCTCTTCATAGAACTTAAAATAGGTTTCTTACTTATTTTTATTACTTTATGTTTCAGCTGTCTAGACCATAAGCTGCATGAAGGATCACTGTTCTTCCCTGCATAATTCCCAGGTCCTATAGCAAGCCATGGCCAACCATCAGTGTTTAGTAACTTTCTTTTGAATTAGCTATGTATCCTATTTACGATTACATGAACCTGAACAGATCCTGGCTCTTGACTCATAGTGTCACTGAATATCATAAACAGCACCATGACTATTGCATTTGTGAGAATAACAGTCTGTAAAGAAGCATCTTTTGCCCCAGCATTGTCCAGTGTTCCCATGAAAAGAGGCCAAAGTGAGCACAAACTTTAGGAAAAGTATAAAGACATCATAGCAAAAAGATAAACTCAAGCATCTAGGGATCCTATCCTTCCTGTTCTTGGATCCAGGATTCTAGAACAATGCAGTAAGCCTTAGACCTTCGATCACTATAGAAGAGATCTGGTGAATGCCAGAGTTGGTGCATGTTTGTGATCAGTGCAGCTCACTTAAGAACAGTACCCAAAGACTTTTTGGAAGGAAAGGCTGCTTTGTGAAATTGTTGGCATCAGTTAACTTAAATGGTAAGGTAAAAAAAAAACAGATTTATAAAGCTAGGTCCAGAATAAAAATGATAGAGCCTAGGAACCTCAGGCTGAGCAGAGGAATGGGGGAGACCGAAAGATTGAATGAGCATGTTTGACAGGCTTTTGTTTTCTGCTTATATCACATCTACATAGACAAGATTCTAGAAGGAAAAATATCCCCTGCTTCATATTGAAAAGTATATTCTTACAAATAACTCAAAGCATGGCTCCATTTGTCAGGTTATTACATTAAGTAACTTAAATTCCAGACCAAGAATAACTGATTGAGAATACTGTCGGCTGTGTATTTTCCTAGCATTTCCAAATAGTTCATATAGACTGTGAAGTCCTAGAATTAACTTTTCTCATCAAAGATGTGATCATGAAAAAAAAAGCTCAATGAGAGAAAAGCAATATTGTGAAGAATTATATTACTGAGCACGTATTTCTAAAATTGTGGCTCAGTCTTAAAAGAATATAATGAGGATTACAGACCTCTTAGTCAGATTGTTAAAATAATTTCAGTGCTCTTTTAAATGGATGAAGGCTTTATAGAAACCATTCTTTATTTCTACCAGTAGTTATATACCATAAGTATAAAGTGTATCATATTTCCAAAATGTATTTCCTTTACCATCTTACCTATTAGTCAAGAACAATTATCTAGACCACTCCTGAGCATGTACCCAGAAGATGCTCCAACTTGTAATAAGGACACATACTCCACTATGTTCATAGCAGTCTTATTTATAATGTCCAGAAGCTGGAAAGAACCCAGATGTCCCTCAACAGAAGAATGGATACAGAAAATGTGGTACATTTACACAATGGAATACAATACAGCTATTAGAAACAATGAATTTATGAAATTCTTAGACAAATGGATGGATTTGGAGTTTATCATCCTGAGTGAGTTAACCCAATTACAAAAGAACACACATGATATGCACTCACTGATAAATGGATATTAGCCCATAAGCTCTGAATACCCAAGATACAATTTGCAAACCACGTGAAACTCAAGAAGAAGGAAGACCAAAATGTGGATACCTTGTTCCTTCTTAGAAGGGAGAACAAAATACCCATGTAAGGAGTTGCAGAGACAAAGCTCAGAGCAGAGACTGAAGGAATGACTTTCCAGAGACTGCCCCACTTGGGGATCCATCCCATAAACAATCACCAAACCCAGACACTATTGTAGATGCCAACAAGATTTTGCTGACAGGAACCCGATATAGCTGTCTTCTGAGAGAATCTGCCAGTGCCTGGCAAATACAGAAATGGATGCTCACAGTCATCCATTGGACAGAGCACAGGGTCCCCAAAGAAGGAGCTAGAAAAAGTACCCAAGGAGCTGAAGGAGTTTGCAGCCCCATAGGAGGAACAATACTATGAACTAACCAGTACCCCCAGAACTCCCTGGGACTAAATCACCAATCCAAGAAATCAAAAGGTGGGACTCGTGTCTCTAGCTGCATATGTAGCAGAGGATGGCCTAGTCAGTCATCAATGAGAGGAGAAGCCCTTGGTTCTATGAAGGCTCTATGCCCCAATATTGGGGAATGCCAGGGCCAAGAAGCGGGAGTGGGTGGGTTGGGGAGTAGGGGAAGGGGAGAGAGTTTAGAGGATTTTCAGAGGGGAAACTAGGAAAGGGAATAACAATTGAAATGTAAATAAAGAAAATATCTAATAAAAAAGAAAGTTCTAGAAAGCGCAGTTGGTTAACACAACAGTGTTATAGGATTTATAAGACATGACATATTACCATTATAAAGACACAAAAGGAAACTTCTAAATCTTGCATTGCATATAATATTGAAAAAATTAAATTTTATGTGCCTAGACAACATAGCTTATCCCATGGTATTTGCACACTGCTTATTGTTGGTTGAATGTGTTCTCCTGGACAAATTGATTTACTTCTTAAAAGTTCCAGACAATGGATATGCTTCAACCAAATGAATAATTTTAACAACTTGCTGTTTGGAAGAGCAGGTACCTGGGAGGGGTGTTTTCTCAGAATGTGTGAGCTTTCCTTTTCATTCTCCTGGCAATCGCTCTCTGTTCCTACCCATTCCCCTGCTTTGTCCAGGTCTCTTCCAAGGTTTGAGGAAGGTTTTAATTGTTGTTTCATTTGGTTGTTCAGTTTCTTTGCTTTTGTCTTGTAATTCTTCTCATGTTTTATCAGCCTTCACTTCATTAGTATCTTTTCTAGAGAATTAAGGATTTTACATACGATGACTTGTCTTCTTGGCCAGTCAATGCCGCAAGTGTTGCCTTACTCTGTGGTTGGGCCTTTTCCAATTTATTTCTGGGAACTTTTGTTTACATTTTGCATTAGCGTGCTTTCTCCTTATAGAAGAAATGCCTCTGTATTCCATATTATGTCTCTGCTTGTCTCTCTGCTTTTATTCTTTATTACTCAATCTCTCTGTCTATTTCCTGTCTCTAACAAGATTCTAGGAGATGTGAAAGCTTATGACCTAGAACTCACCTTTTGAGGTCCATTGCCTCATTCCATCTTTCTACCAAGAGGACCTAAGCTCCTTAATAATGAGGTAATACTATCCAATCAAAAGCAGTTTCTTCAACAAACTTTGTACTGTATCTATTATTACTGCCCTCTAATGGCAATTTTGGTGTCTGTCTGTCAGCTCAGAAAGTATACTTTGTCCCAAGTAGAGTGTCTTGTGCTTACTCGCAACACCCAGCACATTAACTAGAATAGGAGTGAAAGGGAATGAGTATCTGCGTATCTAATAAACCCACACTCTATGTTTTCTCATATATTGATGCAATTCCATTTTTATAATGTTATTTTGTATTCTAGGAAGTACCGAGGAGTCTATACTGACATGCCGGTACCAATATGACTGGCTGTATTAACTAGACTAATGAACAAGTCACTATTTTGCTGTCTAAGCAAATACTGCACATTTCTTTCTCCTACATAAATGTTTCTGTGTGCAGGCTTCTGTGTAGAGTAAGTGAGAATCCAGGATTCTTTTTACTTGGTAGGGGAATGGCAGTACTATTTATCATCTCAGTGAATAGATCCCTCATACTAAATCCTCCCAAAATGATGCATTCACTGGCTAATACATAAAAGTATGTCAACAGCCTTGCCTTGTTTTGTAACTTGAACCTGTTAGCTGCCATCCATACCTGAGTAAGGATAAAGAGAAGATGAAACTTGGGCAAGAACACAAGTATGGAGAATAAGAATATGAAGAACATAGGATGTGGAATGGAAGCAAGTCACAAGAACTGGTCTGTTTCTGTCCTTTTATTTATTTATTTTTTTAAGCAGTGACCCTTTCAGTTAGCATGCTACTGGAAACAGGAGAGGTTTGTGAATACTTTTATACACATACAGCTTTTACATACAAAATGCATAATTGGAGTTTAAGAAAAATCCCTCATAATAAAATGCTTGATACCATGCTAGAGGGTGCAGATGTTCCAGGAAAGAGCTACTGAGTTCACCAGGCTCCTTCTTATCTTTGAAGATGCACCTGGGCACACAGCCACAGAAAGAGAGTCTACCTGAGGAAATCAGCAGCATGGCATACAGGTAGCCCATGGCAACTGATAAAACAGATTCTGTGCTTCATTCCCAAGCCTGTATGGGACAGCTTTCTGTGATTTGCAGAAAGGTTATCTACCTTCATTTCCCTAATCGAAATTGGTGCAGCAGCAAGGTGATCCTTGCCCAGGGTCACAGAATCAGCAGAGAATCAGGGTTAGGGAAGAAGATATGCACATAAAGGCAAATGTTTTTTACTGCTGTTTGAGGCTGCGGCTACCCATTATAATAATGCATCTAGGAAAGAAAAGAGCTAATTTATTTCATAGTCTTATTTCTGCTCAAATCAGCCCACTTAATAGATACTCTTAGAGGGTGCAAACTTGCCTTAGGAAGGAGAAGAAAAGTGAGAACGAGACACAAAGTGGAGCCAGCGTTATAAATGTAGAAGGTTGCTTGTTTTTCTAAATGATTATTTAAGGGGAAATACTATAAATCTTTTTTATGGTATAAAAGAAAGTCAGTTAAAATTGAATGTTTGTATGCACAGAAGGCCAGCTCTAAAGGATTTTTCGGCCATGATATAAATCCTTTTAAGTATCACTTTTCAATAAAATATGGGAAGAACTTTAAATAAGTGGTTCTAGCAGACACCAATCCCATGTATTAAACAATCCTTTTACACTTGCTCCAAGGTGCTATTCAATTCATGTTAGTAGGCTTTATTATATCTTCAAAAACTATATTATCCTTTGAATCTCAATTTGTCTCCCCTCAAATCTATTTGGTTGATGTTAAAGGTGAAACCTGATATAACCCACTGGAGCATGGATTCAGAAAAATGGAAAATGCAGGCTGTATCAATTCCGACTTAAAAAGCAGCTAATAAAAGAGACTTTGCAACACCATTCCCCTGACTCCTCTTTCCCATTTGAAAGTGTCCTGAGTGGGAAAGCCTCTAGCTAGCCATAATAATATCCACGGTATGCACTTGGCTAGCATCAATTATAGTGTAATTTCTGGAATAAAAACAAGAGAATCAGACTATGAGACGAGCACATTTAGAGACACAAATGTAGAGTCTGGAGATAGCATAACTTCCAGTGTCAATTTTAACCTGTGAGATGAGACCAAAATGCTCCCAAGCCATTGAAAAGATAACTTTCTGTTATCACCAAAGATTTGCTGATATTTCTTCTCTGGCTATCAAATCTTATTATCTGTAATGAATATTAATCATTGTACCCTCAAAAACCAAGCCATTTCTGCTGTATAAGAGATGCACAGGCTGTATCTAATATTTAGAAATGATTTTTGTGCAGAAGTATTCATTGTCATTTTGTTATGGATTTTGAATGTGAGTTTCATTCCTATGATGCACTTCACTTTCCACATTCACTGAGATTACAAACTGAGATCTCAAGATTTCTCTTCCTAAATGTGAGAGCCCAGATACATATTTTAATATAATGTATACACTGTCTGCTCTAAGTTGTAATTTAAGTTTTATCACACTGTGGGAGCTGCTCGTGTCTGCAGCTTGATTTCACCCCGGGGTTTATGTCCTGAAGTGCAGGGCAGATAGACAATGTTGTGCCAATCAGTTTCAACCTGTTAAAGCTCAGAGAGAAGGTAGAGATAAAGAGACAGAATGCTTCTGGTTGATGATAATTTACAAGTAAGGTTCATACCTCCAAGATCTTCAGGATCTGTTCGGAGGGCAGAAAAAGGAAGAGGCATCTCCACTTAGGTAGTTCCTAATATGACCTTCAAAGTGCCTCAAGAAGATTGGAAGATTAAAAACACATGTCCCTTTGTTAGCTGTATAATAGTAAGTTTTTACTAGTGTCACTTCTAACAAATAATAGTACATGAAGAAGACTTCCAAACCAGCCACTGTTTGGGTCAAGGTGTCCTTTTCTGAAGAATAGAAAGGCTATTGAAAATTATTTCCTGGAAATTTTAAAAAAGATGAGGTGAAATGTCCAGGAGGGTGCTAAGTCTTTTGGAATTCTAAATATTCTATTCTTTTATTCTCCTCAGAGCAAGTATAACAATATTTCTCAGATATTTGATATATGCCAAATACTATGCAACCTTTTGGAGCCATTATCACACACACTGTAAAATAATAAGTGAAGTTACTATACTACCTCTGAAATATATACTTTCTTCATTAAGATTTAATGAAGGCCAGAATGGCTCCTTAAAGTCAGTAGTGGGCTGGGAACTCAAATTTGTATGAACTCAGAAGTTCTATGTCCTCTGGGCAAATTCAGAGGTATACATTATGATTTGCCTAAAAGTGGTAGAAATAACTGGCTACAGAATGAAAATCATTCAGAACTTTTGTCATTAAAAATTCAGAACTGGAGACTACAGATATGGTTTAACAGATACAAGCAATGACTCCAACCACATGGTGGCTCACAAACATCTGTAACAGGATCCAGTGCCCTCTTCTGGTGTGTGTGAAGACAACTATTGTGTATATTCATATATATATATATATATATATATATATATATATTTCAAAACTACTTTAAAACCCACTTCAACAAGCTATTTATTCTTGGAGTTTTCTAACATGCAGATAGATAGATAGATAGGTAGATAGATAGATAGATAGATGTGATATATGATAGAGATATATAATAAATAGATATAGCTAGATTAAAGATAGATGATAAATAGATGATAGATGATGCATATATACATAGATGAGACAGAAAGATGATATATAGATGGATGGATAGATAGAAGATAGATGAGATAGAAAGTTGACAGAGAAATAGATATACATAAAAGAGAGATGAATGATAGATAGATTGATAGATAGATAGATAGACAGACAGACAGACAGACAGACAGACAGACAGACAGACAGATAGATAGATAGATAGATAGATAGATAGATAGATAGATAGATAGATGTTCTTGTATTTCATTCTAGGCTGGCCTAAAACTAACTATGTAGCCCCAGAGACAGCAACCCTCCTGTCTAGTCTCTTGTTGTAGCAGCTTCCTGTCTCTACTTGTAAGCATGGACCATCATGCCTAACTCTTGAAGCATCAATTTAATAATAATTTATTGATTATCTTTCAGAGAACAGATATTGGGATAAATTCATAACATGGTTTTGCTTATCACAGAGGTTTTGTGTGGAAAACAAAAGTACTTAGGCAGTTACCGGACCGTGTAACCGATTTACTAAAGATAGCACACACTGCCAGGAAAGAATCTGAGAAAGGATATAATTCAGACAAAAATCAGTACTAACTCTTTTTATGCACAGTTAAGCGAGAATTAATTTGGAGTGCATATGCTTATCTCAAAAGTGTCTACTTGTCTGTCTGTCAGACATACAGAGACTTGGAGAGAAGGAGCAGTGAACAGAGAGAGGGAGGGAAGAAGGGAGGGAGGGAGAGAGAGAGAGAGAGAGAGAGAGAGAGAGAGAGAGAGAGAGAGAGAGAGAGAGAGAGAGAGAGAGAATACAGTGACATTTAAGAGTAGCAAGGAGGACATTAGTGATTGAGAACAGGAAAGATGTCTACAGCCACATCTCCCTGAACATGCCCAGTCTCGTCTGATCTCAAGAAGAGGAAAAGCATTCACGAGCAAGTGGCATTCAATCAACTGAAAGCAAGTGATTTGCATGCTGTGGCATTGTTCTGACCCATTGTGTGTGATTTCATAGTATATTTCTCAGGCTTTGAGAAGGGAACTTTTTTTTTTGTTACACCTTTATAATTACAGCAGGAATGAAGGCTTATAATTCTGAGTGGATTCTCATTTTAGAAATGTCACAGCTCACACCAAGCAGCTGCCAGGCACATTAAGCCAACGCTTAAACTGAGCAGTCCTTGGAATAGCTTGAAAGAAATATAGTGTGTGAATTTTGTCATTGTTCTCTCCCCCTGAAAAAATATTACTGTGTCTGCATTGGAAGTCTGTGAAATATTTCCTTATAGTCCTTTATTGTGCTGAAAAAAATCCAGTGTTTCTTAATACATGCTTTTTTGCCAATTTGCATATCAGATTTTTGAGAATGGTAACTAGAATTAATAAAATCTCTAAATAGAGCTTTTAATGACCATTTATTTTTATTATTGTATGAAGTTATGTTTTTCTGACTCTAAATTATTGACACTGTCCACCCCAAATACAGCCACATATCATATAATAGCAGATACTGTTTATGTTAGACCTTTTATATATTCAGACAATATTAAATAAACATCTAATGCATTGAATTCTCACTAACTATATGGACATTGTAGAAACATTCTAATAACCATTCTCTGGGCAAAAAGCCAGCATGTCATAACTCTTGTGACGTGTGGTATTTCAATATCTGGGCTGATGCACTCAGTTTCTCTAGAGCAGTGCTTCTCAGGCTTTCTCATGCTATGACATTTTAATGTAACTTCTCATGGTGTGATGTCCCCCAAACATAAGTTATTTTGTTGCTACTCCCTAATTGTAATGTTGCTACTGTTGTGAATCATAATGTAAATATCTGATATGCAGGATATCTAATATGTGACCCTTACGAAAGGGTTGTTGGACCCCAAAGTGGTCACTACCCAGAAGTAAAAAACCACTAGTCTATCTATAGATTATTCATAAAAAGATTAAACACATCTCCATCTCCAGCATGACCAGCTCTCTCTGGGGGACTGCACCTTTTTCCCGTGGTGGCAGCTGAGTCACTTACTCTATAGTCTCTAGTCTCTGTGTATAACCTCAAATTTATTCTATTTCTTTAAGCTCCCTTAAAAAGATATTTTCCCTCTCATTTTTTTCTCCTGTTATATCTAGCTTTCCAATTTTCCACTCCCCTAGAGTTCAGTTATCTGCTGCACAGCATCAAGTCCTGCAGTCAAAGAAGGAAAATAGCAGATATGAATGCGCTGTGAGGAGAGTAGGCTACTGTAGCTTCTTGGAATTGAAGACGGAGAATACAGAGGAAGAATAGCATAGGCTTAGGCAGGGTATTATTGGATACCTACCTGTTTTCTGCTTCTAATTACTATCTCCAGCAATCCTAAAGCTTTTCACCCATTCTTGTATGCTTTCTTTGAGAAGGAAAGACTTAAAATCCTTTAAATTTCTTCTACACTAAAATCAATGAGAGTACTTGGAAGGGAAAGATGGTCTTCACTGATTTGGGGCCATCAGACTCCACAATTTAAAACTGTTGAGAATGCAAGAGTTGAGTGTAATGGTTGCAATTAAAGAGGATGGTTTCAGAAAGTTTGCAGTTGCCTATGCTGGATGCCAGCAGGTAGGCATGCCATGACTCTAATCCGTGACTGCTTGGGAGATAAGAGTTATGAAAAGGACCATAGACAAAGGCTGTATTTTACTCAAAATTCCTTCCCTTATCATCCATTCGTTGAGGATGAAAAAGCATAAAACTTATGTTAGAAAATAAAATAAATAATAAAATAAATTAAGAGTTGGTGGAGATAAGGGAAGAGCTTTGTAGAGAAGAGGAATTTGAGAGAACTGTACCCAAACAAAACCGTAAGACTCGGCGTTTTAGTCTGTGAACTTCTAGCATCCAACTCCTCATCCTTTCCTGGAAATTTCTCTTTATAGACACTTGTTAATGAAGAAGCTTATAGGGTTTATCTTTTGGTTTGGTTTGATTTCCATCAATTTATTTCTTCATTATACATCCTAATTGCAGCCCCCTTCTATCAGCCCCCTCACCCAGAACCTCCTCTCATTTCCCCTCCACTTCTCTGTTGAGAAGGCAAGGCATGCTCGTGTGCCAACCAACCCATCTTAGCACATCAAGTAACTGCAGGACCAAGCACATGCTCTCCCACTGAGGCCAGAGGATGCAGATCAATTAGGGGAACCAGATCCACAGGCAGGCAACAGATTCAGGGACAGCAGCCTCTCCAGTTGTTGGGGGAACCCACATAAGAACCAAGTTGCACATCTGCTACATATGTGCGGGGGGGGGGGGTCCTGGGTCCAGCCCGTGTATGCTTTTTGGTTGATGGTTCAGTCTCTGGGGCCCCCATGGGTCCAGGTTAGTTGACTGTGTTGGTATCTTATGGATCCCCTATCCATTCTAAATCCCTCAATCCTTCCTCCATCTCTTCCACAAGACTTCAGAGCTCCCTCTAATGTTTGTGTGTGTATGTCTCTGCATCTGTTTCAGTCAGCTGTTGGGTGGAGCCTCTCAGAGGACAGTTATACTAGGCTCCTGGGCTTTATTGTGGATTTACTTTTTAGGGCTTGATATGTAGTAATGAAAATATTCAACACTTAGGTCAAAATTGTCCTATACCACAGATTTGTAAAATGAATAACTGTATATAAGTGTATATAATTGCAGGCTCTTTCTGGATTCAGTGAGATAATGCATGGAAAGTGTTTTCTGGGCTTCTTAGCCTTCAGTTACATCTGGTACAGCAGCACAGCAACTGGAGTAGCAGTAGATCCTGTTACTGTACTTGTACCAGGATCTACATGTCCGTTTTCAGCCATCATAAAAGGTCTAGATGTTAGAATTGGACAGAAAGCACAACTAATCAAACTGCAGAGTAGTGGTGCCCAGTCCCAGCACATGTCTACAAAAACAATACCACACTCAGTTTTTAGAAAAAAAAAATGCTGAAGAGGGAACAGAAAGATTGTGAAAGCCAGAGAGGATCAAAGACTTAGCTCTGAGATTGTTTTGACTTACATTTCCCTAATTGCTAGAGATAATGACCATCTTATGTGATATTTACTTGCCACTTTAATTTCCTTTTTGAGAGCTCCTTCTTCAGTTCCCAGGCCCATTTGTTAAATGGGTTGGATTTACTTATTTGTTTATTTAGTGTTTGGATTTTGTTGAGTTTTGACAAATGTATAACTGCCAAACATTCTCTCCCATTGTGTGGGTTCCCTCTTCATTCAATTGTTTCTTCACTGTGCAGAAACTTTTCAGTTGTAAGAAATTCCACTTTTCACTTGTTGGCTTCAATTCTAGGGGAAAGAAGTACTATTTAGAACCTTTTTTTCCTATGCTTATAGATATCTGTAGAGTACTGCATATGTTCCCAAAGGTTGAAACTAACGCTTTGTTGATGAAGACATGGTGTTCTTCAGGCACAAGACCTGGACAACCCAAGCTGGATTTATGTAAAAGCTTCCTTCATGAGGCTTAATTTTCAGAGTTCCAGATGATGTCATACAAGCTTCCAAGGGAGGGAAAAAAACAGTATTTATAACTAGCTATTACACATATGCACTATTCTATAACTTCACCCCTTGCTACAACTTAGGTTGTTCTTGGTTTTGATTTACTCTCTTAGAAGTTACCTTACTGTTTCTGGAGAAATTTTTAAGTCCCTGTCCCATCAGTACCCCTAGAATCAAACACTGGATTTTTAGAAGATAATTGACCACTTCAAAATGAGTGTCTACGCTCTTGTTTAGAAAGCCATTGTGGGTTAAGTACAATGGTGTTCAAAATCATCTATGACAGGGAGAGTGATGACTTCATATCGTTCAACTCGTAAGCCTCAGAACCTTTAAATATATTACCTTATACAACAGTGGGGACTTGGCTAATGAATTCAAGGTAAGAATCTTGAAGACAATTCTTCTGAATGATCTTTGTTTGCTTAAGGCACTAAAAGGGAAAAGAGAGGGACATGAGGTACATAAAAGAAAGAGATAAGGACAGGAGAGTGTTGATCAAGGCAAGGCTGTATGGAAGTATCTCCTCTAGAGTCTGATGCAGAAATGCCCTCCTGAATTCCAATTGAGATTTTAGAACACCACAACCACCACCAACAACAAAAAGACAGTTTTGTTTGTTTGTTTTAAGCCTCCAAATTGTTTGTAACTTGTTAAGTCAGTTACTGGAAGCCAATCCATAATCTACTCTGGAAGCATGGGAATTTTAGAGCTAGCCACCTTAACCGAGACCTCAGATAACTCTCTGCTACTGAGAAGATGGAATGATTATATAACAAGATGAATCCATTACGTGTTAATAGATGTTTACTCTTCTTCCTATTGGAAACATTAATAGCTACTAAAATGAAATATTTGTATTAACTTAACCAACACATTTACATAAAGTTACTTGAAGCACTGTGGAACAAAAGTTATTTATTGCATTCACTCTTTCAGTCTCCCTCAATTATTCAGAAAAACCAATGTACTTGGTGCCAATACAGACACTAATGACTTAGCAGAAATATGTCAGACCATGATTTTTCCTTCAAGGAGTTTCCCTTGTTATGCGGGCAGGTTAAATAATAAACAAAGAAAATAATCATGGTATAAAAACATACACATAAGGAATGCTGGTGGATCGAGAGACAAATAAGAAAGCAAAGAAGCATTAAACAAGATATGGGATTCAAAAAGAGCATATCTGAGAGCTAGATTAGAACTTACTTGAGGGGAAGCTGTCCAGACAGGATCCAGGCAAAGCTCATGCTGCTGTTAACCACATTCTGTACCCCACATTCTTGTTCAAACCCACTTCTCACTGATGGTTCCCATGCTGTCCTACTGTATTTCTTACAGTGTATTCATTTGCTGATGCCTTTTCTCTGTTACTCTAATAAGTTTAAGTTCTATGAAAAGAAATTGAAATATCTTTGTCCATTTTACTTACTACTATACCATCAGAACCTCTGGAAGTACTTGGGAATATACATATAGGACATTGAGAAATATTTGGCCAATGGATAATGAACAATATGATTTGGAAGAATAAATTAGAATCATATGCTTATTGATATGTTATTGCTAGTAGTATTTTGTTCTGGCCATGATGGTCAGAAATCACGACTTCGAAAGCCTTCACTTTCTTTCTGCTTAAAAATTTTAGGTTATTGTGTGTTTTTAACAGAAGGAAAATGATTTTCTCCCCTACAAAAATGTCTTTTACCTTTCCTTTTCAACTCTAATGATTTTAAAGAATATTTCATTATAAACAAGTGTCAATTGTGGATAATGGCTTCGATTTGATCAAAAGCTCCCTTCTATTCTGTGTACTGTTGCCCTGACTATGGAGAAGTGAACTGAGTCTCAATATGTAAATATTATAAATCAAGAAAATAGTATAGCCATCTGTGAATTCTGAAAGTAATGACAAAATGTTCAAGTTATGAAGGCATTAGGGAATTGAATTCATGAGTGCCAATGAGTAGAGACTGGGCTTCTGACAAAGACATTATAAATTAAATGGTACTAAACCGGTACAAACACACATGCTAGTGCAATAGAGACTCCACTCCAAGGTAGAGGGAAGATGCCTTGACTGCATAGGAACCAGTCTGCTCTCACAACAGAGGAAGAGGTGAGCCTTTTATTCCTGTACTGATGTTTCCAGGATAAGCCTAGAAATATGTCAAGGTCTCTAGATATCATTTTGAACATTTCTTCATACAATGTTTGCTTACAGCAAAAGCTGTACACTTATTCTTATACCTGCTAGCATTTATTCTCTCAGAGCTCCTTTTCTGCCCAAACATCTTGGTCCTGTAGTAAAGATGAGAGCTGTAGCAGTTCCGAGAATACATTATGGGTGGAAGAAATTGTACATGCTTTAATGAGTAACATGCTAGAGAGCCTTCTACCTTTGTGTACTATTCTCTCAACTCTATTATTTTTTAAGTCATTAAGGAAAAGCATTCTGGTGTTGATGATAACCTGTTTTCTGGGCTGCCTAAGATTAGTCAAGAGTGATAGAGCTACAGAAAAAGATGAACACTGCATACTTAACTGAGAAACAACTCACTAGTTAAGTTCCTGGGATCGGGTTTTATTTCTCCCATAGTGACTTAAAAGCACATGCCTTATGTTTACTGGGTGGCAAATTTAAGTTTCAAGATCTTATTCACATTCTGTCTTCTTGTGATTGTCACCATCTCATGGATTTGTAATATTTATAAATGAGACGAGGTATGCCAAACAGTTAACATAGCTGTTAGCACCTATCAGCTGTTTAACAAGCACGTTATTCATTCATTCGTAAGTGAATGGGGTTAGAGAAGGATGTCTGAGTGAATGCTGAGACCACATAAAGATATTCTAGTGTCCTATGTGAAAAGATACAAATGACAGCTTTATGTATTGACTGATTTGGTTGTTTCCACTGCAAGGTGTGTGCTTTGATAACTTTAATGCAGTGTAAGTTCCACAAATCATTCAGCCTTAGAATCAAGCATTCATATGTTAAGTATCTGTTCCTCTAGAACAATATGTACTGTATTTTGGTTCTTTATGCAGGGTTCTCCATGCACATGACTTAATCATTTTGGGAAAAAAAATAACCAAGTAAGTGCTTTTGCAAAGTAGCCTATTAACAATGCAAATACAGAGGGGGACAAAACAACTTCACCTGATAGAAGGAACAAGCAAACTGAGCAGATGTCCATAACCAGGGAAACTGAGTCTAGACAGAGGAGGACAAAGGGAAGATGTTTTCTAGTTTCTACAGAAGTTTCCTAGTTGCCATTTCTATCCTACACCAGACATGCATAAAATGGTTTCAACCTATAGTTATCGGAGCATCACAGTGCTTTGAGAAAAATTAAAATTTTTGCTCCAAAAATTAGAAAAGTAAAATATAATGTATGATTTCTGATGAAAAGAAATTCTCTGGCTTATGAGCTTAAATCATTGATCTCTAGCTATATGTTTCTTTAGAGTCAGGACACAAATGAAGGCACCAAGACATCCTGTACTCCAAACTTACTCTGTCCTCCATACTACAGGAAGAAAGGGTCTTTCCAAAAAGTTCAAGAATAAGTAGGAGAAAATGAAATCCACAGCTTCTCACACATAGGAAGAATATTCCCCAAAGAGAGAAAGGATACCACTGCCTCAGCAATCTAATATTTTATAAGCCCATCTTTCTCTTAGAATCACCTGAGTTCTCTTTTAACCTGTAGGGTGATGATTTTTACCAACTCTAAAGTCAACTGTATGGAGTGAGTCAGAGAAAACTTATTTTTTCAACATAATGAGCTAAACAACTGGAGAAATACATAAAACAACTGTCCAAACATTACACAACAGTGTATGCCTGAACTTCATTAGAGGAATGGAAACCGATGCAGCAAACCCAATGATCACGGAATATATGCTGAAGGATAAGTTTCTTGCCCCCATATTGACATAGGGTTTTATAAGGTGGTCTTAAAATAATTAACAGATATGAATTAAGGAAGGTGGAAACTGAGGAGCCTAGAATTTCCAAGCAAAATGAACTAGAAAGGAAGGAATTACCCTAAGAAAACCAGCTAAAGAATCCACATACTTCTTCCTTTAACTGTCTCCCAAGTCAGCAAAACTGTGTACACTCAAACTGAGATTCTACAATCTGGAAAGATCCTAAGTAGACATCTTTATGTTTAGTAATTATTCCCACAGTCATCCAAGACTAAGAGAACCTTGAATTCTGGCTTCATAAAGAGTCTAGATGAATGACCTCATAGATAAGTAGAGTCCAAGAGGATATATAGCAGTCTGAATGTGTTGCAGGTAGCACCGTGCTCAAAGGCCTTGCAGACACCCAAAGCTGGGATGCTGCACTCTCTCTCTTGGTTCTATGAGCAACACTGTTGGAAAGCTGCTCCAGCATCAACAATCACTTTTAATACTTTACTAGGAGTGGGCTCTGGAAATGTCTTACCTGGATCCCAAACTCATTTGTAACAGTTTTGGGTTATGTATTCTTTGTCAAATTACCGTATTTGTGTTGATCCATGTTCATCACTAAAAGGACATGATTAAAGTTTCCAAGTGGGTTTAACATTTTAAGGAATGCTAATGGGCACATCAGTGGGGAGCTCTTAGGCTAATTTCTGGCAAGTATGGCATTCTATAACTTCTGGCTTTAATAGTGAAGTCCTTATCATTTTATATTTCATGTAGAGTATAGTGCTTGGTACATAATCAGTAACCTACAAATGTCAAATAAGTTAGCAAATAGAGTCAAGAAGCCAACATGTGTAAAGAAGCTCCAAAGATCAAAACAATCACCTTAGTTAGGATTAGAATTGATAATATGTATCATCAACCTTTTAAAAAACTATGAGAGATAATCTATTCTATTCTAGGATTAGAGCACCACAAAGTTGTGTTGTTGGTGGTTGTTGTTGTTGTTTTTGGTGATGATGATGTTCTTGTTTTAAAATTGAATTTAGGGAAAAATGATTTTTAACACTGAGATAAATTATTTTCCGATTAATTTAATATGTTGACCTGACATGGCAAGGGCAGAATCATTTTCTGGACAAATGCACTGGCCTATATTCATGTTGCTCTATATCACAAGTGAGGACTGAAAGATATCTTAATTCTGAGCTCTAAGGGAGAGTTTCTGTATATCTGGAAATGAAATCAGTTGCATAATTAATATTAGAAGTGTAGCTAAAACTGCAGGGAGTTGTAAATGGTAAAGTTGGATTTTATTTAGGTAGAAAATGTGGCTACATCTAGTATGTGGAGTGGAGTGGCAATTTCTGTACCAGATTTATGTACCACAGGTAGAATAACTATACATCATTATCCTCATTCTGATGATTCTTTAAATGTACATCCTTATTTTTATTATATACTTTTCCTTAAGAATAAGCAACCAGGACAGCGTATGGAACTAGTCACATTTCTTTGAGGCCATATTAATCATTCATCCAATATCTGATTTCCATCGGAATTCTACAGATTACTTTTGAATACACGAATTTTTTTTTCTCTTCGAAAACAAACCACTTGATTGTTCCAAATACATTTAAAGAATTTTTTTTAAAGTAATAGTGTTTCACTCACATCAGTAATATCCTACATTACCTTTAATTTCACTTCTGTGGTTTCCATTACCCATGGTTCTCACAATCTATTCTGTTCCAAGACACTCAGTGAAAAAAAAAAAAAAACCATGACAATAACCTGTTGTTTTAATTCTCACAGCAGTTAGAAGAGCATGATGAAGCTCCATACCAGCCCCTAGGACATCCGTGTCCTGTCATTCAGTGTGTCTGCACTCTGTATGCTGCCTGCCCATTAGGCATTGAGTGTCTCAATTACTATTTCGCTGTCATGTTGCAAAGGTGCTCTCACTCAACTACTTCCCCTGTAGTTCACTTAATAAGAACTGCAGAATGCAAGCATGATGCTGTGTATTTAGATATGTAACAAGTAAGTGTTTGCTCTCAGCAAAAACTGTGAAAGTTCTTGATTCCATATGAAAAAGGCAAAATACATTATGCTGAGGTTGTTATGATGTCCAATAAAGTATATTAGAAAGGAAGAGATTCTACATTCACGTAAATTCTATCGTATCATTTTCTTTTTATATACATTTATTGAGTTTGATCAGGAGTTCATGACACTGTGCATGAGTGGAGGTTGAAGAGAACTTACAAGGGTTTGTTTTCTGCTTTCACAGTGTAGATTCTGGGGATCCAACTTAGGTCATAAGGGTTTTGGCTGCAATGATGTTGATCCTATGAAGCATCTTACTGGCCCCATTACTTATAATCTAGTAGTTACTAGTCTGCTCTGATAATTTATAGATTAAGCTTCTTGGAGACATGTATGTATAGAAAAACATAATACATATGTAAATATGTATTCTCTCCTTTTGATCCTCCCTCCTTTTTTCCTTATTTTTTTTTTATCACGTTTTTGGTAAATACCTAATTTACACCATTTTGGTATGGTGTTCATACCAATATCTCACACTTGATGTTTACCCAGTCTTTCTACCTCTGATTTCTTTCTCCACTCTCCTTACACATTCCCAATTACATTGCTTTCTAAAAGGTAAATGTGAACATACATACACATATACCTTCCAGGATGTGAAAGTTTTGATATAATTCAGTTGCTAAGGAACTGAAAGCCAAACTTCCATCCTGTTACTTGAGAGTGTCACAGTAGTTGGCTTCTGTTAAGTTCCCCTCTTGACGCCATCAGCATCATCCCTAAAGGGATCACTACTTCTACGTCATCAGCACCATCATCTCTGCTCCTTTGAGAAGGTATTGCTTTTCCCCTGAACTTTTCTTCACATTTCTATCTCTGTTCAGTTCATTTGTATTTTTAAGCATCGATTCCAAATCCCATAACTGTCTTGAGCTAATATGAGATTTACCATGTGTAATAACTCCTACAACAGCATACTAACATCCTATAAACTCATTCAAACTTACACCATCCAGCAGTATCTCAGAATAGGAAACAAGAGGAAATACAAATAATAAAATGTATATACAGCATGCCCTTCTGAAATACAATAATGAACTACTATAAATGAATTGCTGCCTTTCATACTCCATTGTGGGACTGTTAAAGGTAGCTTGGTCCATGGTTGATCTAAGTCTGGAAACCCTGGAAACCCTGGACACTAGGCACTTCAACTGTTCCTGGGCACAGGGCCCCTGTCACTAGCCGCAGCACCCCATAGATTTGTGGCCATCACTCACATAAAGGCAATGCCCCAAGCTCCTCCACATGTAGTCACATAGGCTTAAGACAGATCTCCATTTTAATGTGGTATCTAGAGATAAGCTATCCTTCCCAGACACTCCTCCCTGCAAAAGGTATTTAACCTCAGGCCCACTTGAAGTGGGGTATGGTTTTACACATCCACTTTCCACCATGACAAAAAATATCTTAAAATCATGGACTGCCTCTTTTCATTGGGAACCACCATGTGGAGCAACAGAGTAGGCCTTCACCTACAGAGCCACTGTCTAATCTCCCGTAGAAGGCCTCTCTGTGTTCCCAGCCATGGCTTCCACCAAGCCTAAGCCAAGCCTACCACCACCATCAAGCCAAGCGCTCTCCCCATGGGGCCAGCCGGAGCTCCCCTTTTTCTCCTTAGCCCCAGGCCAGTTCCAGCCTGCAGGCCCCTACTCCATTCTCAGCTCTTCTGCAACTTTCAGCAGCTCCTGGGTGTCCAAGAGCCTGAGAACCACCCCAGGCTACTTGCTGGCCCAGGGACCTCTGAACCAGCTCCAGCTGTCCTGCACCTCAGACTGTGCTTCCACACACCAGGAATGGTATCCCAAAGCTTCCCTACAGCCCGACACCTACCAGGCCTAGGGTAAGTGCAGTCTCTGCCTCTCTTAGCAGCTGAGCTCTGTGGCAGAGCAGATGCAGGACCCATAACCCTACACTTAATAGAATACTAAAGTAGATATTGGTGCCTTTATTTCCTCAGTATTTCTCCTCTTTTGGGGAAAAAGTGAATCCTACTGACAGCATGTAGCTTTGAGAGGGTTCACTGTGGCTCTGTATCTCAGCCTCCTTGTGCTAGTGTATGTATCTCCGACCCAACCCAAGTGAATCAGAATCCGTTCTGGTAATTTTTCTTTTAAGAGACTCTGATGAAAAACCACTCTCTTCATACCTCAGACAGATAAGGGAACTGACATCACTGTGATAGGAAAACTCAAGAAATACAAGATGGACTAGGCCCAAAAGAACAGACTGGGCTTGGGGCCCCACAGCAAGCAAGAGGTGGGCATAGACTTAAAATTATTTAAGTCCACATTAGAAGTGGCCCTGAATCATTCCTGTGGTTTGTTTATTTCATAACTTAACATGTTCTTTTTTACCTAAATTATTTTTATATTGGTTTTAATCTGCAATCAGATATAGATAGATAGATAGATAGATAGATAGATAGATAGATAGATAGATAGATAGATAGATAGACAGACAGTCAGATAGGGATTAGAAATAGAGATAGCTCCATATTGTAGAATTTGGCAAACCATGCTTGTATTTTTAATCAATAAAACTTCAAAGTTTGAACTCACTGTAAACAAGTCATTCCTTCCTGTATCTCTTGGGCTTTTACTTTGCCATTTACACATGTTACTGGAATGCTGGAAGTATTTTGAGGCTACTGCTGTAAAAGAGTTTGAGAAAGAAATTTAATGCTTGTTTTTACACATTCTTCAACAAGAAGCAATTGCTAATATAGTGGAAGAAATTAGAGTGGGGTGTGAGATAATTTTTACAGAGCTGGAATGAAATGGATATTTGAAGTAAATTTCTGAACTATGATTTGATAATGATTTCAAAGTGTGTTTCAGATATAAGGTCATAAGTAACTGAAGTCTGTGTCACACTGGATCACATAATATATAGAAGAGTCTAGTTGCTCTTATTACACGTAAAATGGTTTCACAGTCTTTGCAGTATAAATGGAGATAAGGAATTATAATAATTTTGCTTTTACCTTAAGGGGGTCCCTCAGCTTTTGCCTCTTATTTTTCCTGTGTGTGTAAATTAGGGTCATGATGTCTTTTAGCTTCTACTAACATATTTAAAGTATATATTAACTTTTATTTATTTTCTGAGAAAAGATAAATAAGGGAGCACACCTAAATTTGTTGTATCTCCTGTATGTAGTAAAATATCTCTAACATCCACTCTAAAAGTTCACTGCCAGCAGGGCTTTCTTAATTATAACTTTAAGCAGTTACTTAACACAATCCACCCCCTTTGGTCTTACATTATACTTGGTACCTAGAGTATAACTGGCTTTCTTGGAGAAGTCTCACTACCATTTGTTCCAGCAAACAATAATAAAGCTATTATATGTAATTTAGGGTCTTGAATCTATTTTAGAAGCCACCAACAAAGATTTTGTGAATAAGTGCATATATTCAGAAGAATGGAAACATAAGAATAAATTTTAGTTTCCTAGATTGCAAAACTGGAGCGCAAAGCTGACCAGAGTGGACAGGTTAGTTGGAGAGATAGAAGCTAGGGTGTTTTCACAGGGGAAGAGCTGTGACTCTGTGTGTGTGTGTGTGTGTGTGTGTGTGTGTGTGTGTGTAAGTGGAGGAATGAGGGCAACCTTGGCTATCTTCTGCAGTTGCTCCCTCCCTTAACTAGCTAAGCTGGCTAGTCACAGAGCTTCAGAGATCTGCCTGTCTCTCTCTTCCTCACCAATGACATAGAAACATGCTGTCATAGCCTGCTGTCTTCATGTTTATCAGGGCAGATTTTTACCCAATGAGGCATCTTCCTGACCACTGAGGTGGATTTTTTTGTTTCCTTGCATTTTTTCTTTTTAATTGAAACAATCTGCATTCTTGGGATGCTAGGAGGTAAAGGGAAATGACATAAAAGGAACATAAAAAATAACAGGTAGTCACATTGAGTATTTTTCATATTATTATTATGAACTAACCAGTATCCCGGAACTCTTGTCTCTAGCTGCATATATATCAAAAGATGGCCTAGTCGGCCATCACTGGAAAGAGAGGCCCATTGGACTTGCAAACTTTATATGCCCCAGTACAGGGGAAAGCCAGGGCCAAAAAAATGGGAATGGATGGGTAGGGAAGTGGGGGGAGGGTATGGGGGACTTTTAGGATAGCATTGGAAATGTAATTGAGGAAAATACGTAATAAAAAATATTAAAAATTTAAAAAAAAGAAATTACTGTTTTAAGTCAGGCAGTAGAGGTTCAATATACATTGAATCCCAGCACTCGGGAGGCAGAGGCAGGTGCATTTCTGTGAGTTGGAGGTCACTCTGGTCTATAGAGCAAGTTCCAGGACAGGCAAGGCTGCCTCCTGTCTTAAAAGAGAATGAGAGAGAGAAAAGGGGGTGGGGGAATTTAAGAAATTACATTTACATTTTAAGATCCATTTTATTTGTTTTTGAGATTGTTTACTTTTAAATTATGTATCATCACATGTTTATCTGTGAAGGGAGAATGTTCCCGAGGAGGCCAAAGACAGCAGACCTCATGGACCTGTGGGAATAGAAAATTTTGAGGGTTCTAGTGCAGGAGCTAGAAACAGAAGTTGATTCCTCAGGGTTAGTGCCCATGCATAACCACTGAGCTCTCTTTAGCCTATTGAATTATTCTTTTTTGTGTGGGGGACTTTTTTCTTGTTTCTTCTCTTTCTCTTTACCTCATTTTCTCAAATGATGCTCTCAAGCATCATTGTTCTAGTTGAAGACTCTCCGAATATTTACTGTAACCTAAAACTTTATCTCCAGATGTCATGCAAACCAGGAATTGGGTACCAGAAGACTCCAGTGGGTACAGGACCCATAATCATATGCTACACAGTAGAGTTTCTCTCACAGCATGGCTATATTAACTCTGTGTCCTAGCATCAGTTATTTCCATTCAGTTCCATTAGCTTCCCGTTTCTTTTTTTTTTTTTTTTTTTTTTTTTTTTTTTTTTTTTTTCTGATCAAAACTCAATTTTACTATATCAGCACGCAGTTATGAAGGAGAGGAAGGGGGGGCCGATTCCCACCAAATAGTCCTGGGGACCAGTAGCAGGGTGACCACGTGTATGGCTCTGAACAGCAAAGCGGTAGGTTCCAGCAGTGGGCGTGGCAGAATGATTGAGCAGGCAAGCTCCATCCAGGTGTAAACAGTGGAACCCTTGAGGCTGGGGAGGGGAGGCTACATCCTGTGATCCATCAAATAGCTGACTGTGATTATCCACTTCTGTGTTTGTTGGCCTCGGCATAGTCTCACAAGAGAGAGCTATATCTGAGTTCTTCCAGCAAAATCTTGCTAGTGTAAATGTCTTTGTGTTGGCATAATCAGATCGGCACAACTTGGGAAATTTTTTCTTATTGAACATATTTTCTGTAGGTATTAGCTCAAACTTTTCTTCTTCTAATGTGACTTGCAAGTCTGATCTTTTAATTATCTAGATCTCATGTTCTGTTCATCTACCTTGTCCTCTGGCCATACTACACTGTCACTTGATTTATTCTTTCTTTTTTTTTTTTTTTTTTTTTTGAATTATTTTTATTTTTTTTTAATATTTTTATTACATATTTTCCTCAATTACGTTTCCAATGCTATCCCAAAAGTCCCCCATAGCGCCCCCCCACTTCCCTATCCACCCATTCCCATTCTTTTGGCCCTGGCATTCCCCTATATTGGGGCATATAAAGTTTGCAAGTCCAATGGGCCTCTCTTTCCATTGATGGCTGACTAGGCCATCTTTCGATACATATGCAGCTAGAGACAAGAGCTCCGGGGTTCTAGTTAGTACATCATGTTGTTCCAACAATAGGGTTGCAGATCCCTTTAGCTCCTTGGGTACTTACTCTAGCTTCTCCATTGGGAGCCCTGTGATACATCCAATAGCTGACTGTGAACATCCACTCCTGTGTTTGCTAGGCCCCAGCATCGTCTCACAAGAGACAGCTATATTTGGGTCCTTTCAGCAAAATCTTGCTAGTGTATGCAATGGTGTCAGCGTTTGGAATCTGATTATGGGATGGATCCCTGGATATGGCAGTCTCTAGATGGTCCATCCTTTCATCGCAGCTCCAAACTTTGTCTCTGTAACTCCTTCCATGGGTGTTTTGTTCCCAATTCTAAGAAGGGGCATAGTGTCCACACTTTGGTCTTCATTCTTCTTGAGTTTCATGCGTTTAGCAAATTGTATCTTATACCTTGGGTATCCTAAGTTTTGGGCTAATATCCACTTATCAGTGAATACATATTGTATGAGTTCCTTTGTGATTGTGTTACCTCACTCAAGATGATGCCCTCCAGGTCCATCCATTTGGCTAGGAATTTCATAAATTCATTCTTTTTAATAGCTGAGTAGTACTCCATTGTGTAAATGTACCATAATTTCTGTATCCATTCCTCTGTTGAGGGGCATCTGGGTTCTTTCCAGCTTCTGGCTATTATAAATAGGGCTGCTATGAACATAGTGGAACATGTGTCCTTTTTACCGGTTGGGACATCTTCTGGATATATGCCCAGGAGAGGTATTGCTGGATCCTCCGGTAGTACTATGTCCAATTTTCTGAGGAACCGCCAGACTGATTTCCAGAGTGGTTGTACAAGCTTGCAATCCCACCAACAATGGAGGAGTGTTCCTCTTTCTCCACATCCTCGCCAGCAACTGCTGTCACCTGAATTTTTGATCTTAGCCATTCTGACTGGTGTGAGGTGGAATCTCAGGGTTGTTTTGATTTGCATTTCCCTGATGATTAAGGATGTTGAACATTTTTTCAGGTGTTTCTCTGCCATTCGGTATTCCTCAGGCGAGAATTCTTTGTTCAGTTCTGAGCCCCATTTTTTAATGGGGTTATTTGACTTTCTGGAGTCCACCTTCTTGAGTTCTTTATATATATTGGATATTAGTCCCTTATCTGATTTAGGATAGGTGAAGATCCTTTCCCAATCTGTTGGTGGTTTTTTTGTCTTATTGATGGTGTCTTTAGCCTTGCAGAAGCTCTGTAGTTTCATGAGGTCCCACTTGTCAATTCTCGATCTTACAGCACAAGCCATTACTGTTCTATTCAGGAATTTTTCCCCTGTGCCCATATCTTCAAGGCTTTTCCCCACTTTCTCCTCTATAAGTTTCAGTGTCTCTGGTTTTATGTGAAGTTCCTTGATCCACTTAGACTTGACCTTAGTACAAGGAGATAGGAATGGATCGATTCGCATTCTTCTACATGTTAACAACCAGTTGTGCCAGCACCATTTGTTGAAAATGCTGTCTTTCTTCCACTGGATGTTTTTAGCTCCCTTGTCGAAGATCAAGTGACCATAGGTGTGTGGGTTCATTTCTGGGTCTTCAATTCTATTCCATTGGTCTATTTGTCTGTCATTATACCAGTACCATGCAGTTTTTATCACAATTGCTCTGTAGTAGAGCTTTAGGTCCAGCATGGTGATTCCACCAGAGGTTCTTTTATCCTTGAGAAGAGTTTTTGCTATCCTAGGTTTTTTGTTATTCCAGATGAATTTGCAGATTGCACTTTCTAATTCGTTGAAGAATTCATTTGGAATTTTGATGGGGATTGCATTGAATCTGTAGATTGCTTTTGGCAAGATAGCCATTTTTACAATGTTGATCCTGCCAATCCATGAGCATGGGAGATCTTTCCATCTTCTGAGATCTTCTATAATTTCTTTCTTCAGAGACTTGAAGTTTTTATTATACAGATCTTTCACTTCCTTAGTTAGAGTCACGCCAAGATATTTTATATTATTTGTGACTATTGAGAAGGGTGTTGTTTCCCTAATTTCTTTCTCAGCCTGTTTATTCTTTGTGTAGAGAAAGGCCATTGATTTGTTTGAGTTAATTTTATATCCAGCTACTTCACCGAAGCTGTTTATCAGGCTTAGGAGTTCTCTGGTGGAATTTTTAGGGTCACTTATATATACTATCATATCATCTGCAAAAAGTGATATTTTGACTTCATCTTTTCCAATTTGTATCCCTTTGATCTCCTTTTGTTGTCGAATTGCTCTGGCTAGGACTTCAAGTACAATGTTGAATAGGTATGGAGAAAGTGGACAGCCTTGTCTAGTCCCTGATTTTAGAGGGATTGCTTCAAGCTTCTCACCATTTACTTTGATGTTGGCTACTGGTTTGCTGTAGATTGCTTTTATCATGTTTAGGTATGGGCCTTGAATTCCTGATCTTTCCAAGACTTTTATCATGAATGGGTGTTGGATCTTGTCAAATGCTTTTTCCGCATCTAACGAGATGACCATGTGGTTTTTGTCTTTGAGTTTGTTTATATACTGGATTACGTTGATGGATTTCCGTATATTGAACCATCCCTGCATCCCTGGGATGAAACCTACTTGGTCAGGATGGATGATTGTTTTGATGTGTTCTTGGATTCGGTTAGCAAGAATTTTATTGAGGATTTTTGCATCAATATTCATAAGGGATATTGGTCTGAAGTTTTCTATCTTTGTTGGGTCTTTTTGTGGTTTAGGTATCAGAGTAAGCTAACAGTGTCCCAGAGAATTGTATCTTCTAAAGCCTGGTGGGCACATCACCACCTCAGCAAGCACAGAACCAGGATCTCCCAGTCAGTGAGTCTGAAGTGGCGGTCCTGAGTCTTTCATCTCTGAATACAACCACCTAGCTTTCTGTTTGGGTTTACAAAAATTGTCTCTTAAATGTGTTAGAGGGTAAGAAGTTAGTTTATAAAGAATATAAAAGTAGCCTATTCAAATACCAAATGTTCATAATCACCCGAGGCTTATTTGGAGTTTCTCCTTGATGTTTTGGGTTGCTTTTAAGGCAGAGTCTCATTCTGTAGCTCTTGATGACCTGAAACTCACAATGTAGCCCAAGATGGCCTCCATCACATGGCAACACTTGTCTTATATCTGCATGGACACCAGATGGGTCATACCTCCCTGTCACTCCAGTTCCAGGAACATGATGCTCTCTGGCCTCTACGGGCACCCACATGCAAATGGTGCACAAAAACTTATACAGGCGCACACACAAATACACAAATAAAAAGTAACAAAGAAAATCTATAGGGAGACACTTAAGACAAAGAGTTTCAATTTGTTAGCTCTTAAGTGAATCTTTGTTAGATTTTAAGAAATCTAATGGACTTAAATATGCATAGCATAGTTTCGGCTTTTTAAATTTTCTGCTAATTTACCTGAAAATTAATTGTCTTTATGAAGAAATAGTGTCTAGATCACTTTTTAATAATCCACAAGCCAAAACTAAAATATTTTGTATCATATAAAAGCTAACAATTCAAGCAATTAAACAAGAAGCTATTTGCAGCTGGCATTACCATGCATATGTAAAGCAATCTGTCATCTGCCTAAGTGTGGAAATGGGGACTTTTCTAAGAATTCAGCAATTACTCAACTCTCAGGTTTTTTTTTTCTCCTGGGCCAGGGTCTTGTCCATTCTCTTTAGTTGTGTTTTATTGTTCCACTTTCATGATTTTCTTTTGTCCCTAAATCAGAGTAA
Organism: Mus caroli; assembly: GCF_978045245.1. NCBI lineage: Eukaryota > Metazoa > Chordata > Mammalia > Rodentia > Muridae > Mus > Mus caroli. Next base: position 118,569,243 of record NW_028227261.1, read on the forward strand.
ATGGATAAAGAATAGCCTGAGTAAACACAGGTGTGTTTCTCAAGGCAGCCTTTCATAAATATTTACAGTGGGATTGAAACTTTGAGCTAACAATCTCTCCTCACATCATATTCTGTGAAGGGCAGGGCTTGTGCCTCTGCTGTAAATTCATATTCTTCCCTGGGGAATTCCTCCTTGGGAACTGCTGGGCACCTCTTCTGAGAAGCGCTCATTGGAAGGGCAGCCCCAGCTATCTGTGCCAGAGTGGCCCTTCCTCATTACACAGGTAACACAACACAAGCCTTCTCCTGCCTGCAGTCTTGCCTCATTTCTCCTTCACAGAGCCTCGAGGGAATTTCCATCCAACTAAGAAAGAAAAAGGGGAGGTGAGCTAAAGGAAATCCTGGTGACAGAGGAAGGAAGAAGCTGGGGGAGAAGACCCCTCAACCATTCCCTCTATACCTTCCTTTAGTGCCTTTTCTTTTACCTAGAAACTCTTTATTGGCTCTTCAGGGTTGCTGCTTCTAATTGGTCTCCTCTGAGAAAATTTCTATGGAGGCATTTAATAGGAATGAGGGGAACTTCATTAAACCACTTTCTGATTATGTGTCTGGAGAATGTGAGGAAGACAAAACAACAACAAAACCCCAAACCACTGATGGCAAACCAATACAGCTGTCAGATTCTAGGCTTGCAAAGTGTTTCTTCCCATTTCTCAGAAATCAGGTTTGCATGGGTCAAGTCACTTGCTCATTTCTTAATTTTGCAATCTCAAAAACTAGACTTTTTTTTTTCTCTTTTGCTCACAGAATAGTAAGACATTAAGGTGCTGAGTCACAGTTATTAAACTTACTCCAGGCTTAAATGGGCTAAAAAGGCTACAGTGATGTGTACATTACCTGTGGTGATGATCTTCATAGATATTATATATTCATCTTCCAAGCCTGTATCTATGAAACAGACTCAGAAAACCAAGCATTTAGTGGGACATTTCTGGGAGAACATAGTATCATGGTTAGGATGAAGAAAATGGTTCAGTTAGATAGTTCTGACTCTTTACACACAAAGGAGAGAAAGAACACAGCAAGAGCAAAAGAGCCTTAATGCAAATTTTATGATCTGGGCATGGGTGTGCATGCCTTTAACCCCACCATTAGGAGGCAGAAGCAGGCAGGTTTCTTGAGTTCCAAGCCAGCTAGGTCTATCAACAGTTCTCAATCTGTTGTCTACAACCTCTTTGGAGGACACATGCCAGATATTTGCATTACAACTTACAACGGTAGCAACATTACAGTTATGAAGCAGCAAGGAAATAATTTTATGGTTGGGTGTCAGGACATCATGAAGAGCTGTATTAAAGGATTACAGCATTAGGAAGGTTGAGAACCACTAAGGCAGGTCCATGACAGTCAGGTCCATGCATAGGGACCCTATTCTAAACAAAACCAAACAATAAAACAAGTTTGGCAACCTAAGAAACTCTTTAAGATATGTGATCTCCCGCGTTCTCATTCAAAAGACAGAAAGGAAAAAGGAACACCTGACTTGTAAAATTTAGACTATGTGCACATGCAATCCACAGTTTGATTCCTGGAAAATGGCGAATAAGTTACAAATACACACTAGCACTACGACCTTTATTACATTTTATTCCAGAAATAGAGCTTTGTTCTCACAAAGGGTTGATGGGCTTTTTATGAGCAACTGTTAAGCTCTCATCCACCTAAAGCAATGTCTCTTCTCTAGTTATTATTGCCTAAATACTGATAAATCATACTGCTATTTCTTTCACTTTTCTAAACTTAAGGCAAATTATCAGTGCCTTCCTTAATGTGGCACAGATACCCTGCCCTAATTCCATTTTGGCCTGCCTGAAATTTGGGAAACATCTTGTTTTCCTTGGACTAGTTTAGTGTGTGTCTGCCTGACATTGATTTGCAAAACTGTGATAAAACAGAATCACAGAGAGGGTTCCCAGAGACAAGTGAGAAAGCATAGGGACTGTATCATATATTGCCTCGTGGGCACCTGCTTCTTTAACAGTGTAATTATATCTTCAAAGTTTTTAAGAACCATTCGTTTCAATGATTATCCTATTGAATTACTTCCAGTCTCATTTCTCTGACAGAGAAGCATTTTCTGCTATGTCCCATGTTTAAGGAGGATATTGCACACCTCAAAGCCACCACACTGCATATGATTGTTGTCAAAATACAATGGCTAAGTATATACGATGGAACTGTATAATTTATCTGTAACAAGCAAAATAAGGAAAGAGTACTCTGAATTTCGTAGATACCTCGCCCAGGAAAGTGTTTTTTTCATGGTAGTGAATACTTATTGTGAAGGTATTAACGTCAGGAATAGCTAGCTGTCTTTGTTCACTCGAGCTTCTGTAATAAAATGCCACAGGCTGCATGGCTTACAAACAAAAGAGCTCTCCTGCACAAATGTCTGATGGCTAAGAAGACTAAGAGAGATTTAGGAGAAGCTGAGGACTCCAATCCTGCTGCACAGATCACCTCACACTTCATGTGTCCGCAGATGGGTGGGAAGAGTAGAGGAACTCCTAGTTCCATTTTCTAAGGATTGTCTCACTCATCCTTCACAGGTTAATGACACCCGAAGGCCTCACCACTGAATACACAATCAGGACATAGGTTTTTCTACACGATGCATTTGCTGAAACCCAGGGGTGATCTTGCCTTATGCATTCACAGTTACATCAGCCTCAGCATGTGATCCGATGCTGCTCGTGGTATTCCGATGAAGCACGCTTTATAGAGAAACCTCCATGGTTCTTAAATACATAACTTCCATTCAGGGACTTCCAATATAGGGCTCTTTTGCAGATTTGTGTTTTGTGATGGGGACTATAATAGATGTGCAGAGAAGGAAAGTAAAGACAGACAGACAGAAATTAGGCTGATGAGCACTGTATAGTTGAGGCCTTAAGTAAGCACAGGGGCCCTTTGCAGGCAGAACCTCACATGAACAAACATGTTTCCCTTCATGTCTGGATTCCTCAATCTTCTGGGAACCTAAGACTTAAACTCTTGTTATAAACTTAGTGCATCATTGAATACTTATAAATACTTTAAAATTTTATATATATATACATATGAAATATACATGATTCATGTGTACATATGAATAAATATTTATCCATTAATTACAGAATTTCCTCAAATTTCCTTTAATAAGTATAAATGTTCTTAGAGATTTATACACGGATAAAGTAGGAAGAGTACCAAGAACAAAAACCAGGTGCTGGAATTTACATGGGGTAACTACTATAAGATAGCCACATTTTCTTTTTGCTTTCTAACAGCAAGATACTTACAGATTTTTATCAAGGGCAAATTATTTCTAAAACGTCTTATGAAAGTAGCCATTAAAACAAACTTTGTTGTTTTCTTTTAATTTCCCTCATAGAAAAACAATCACCACTTTTTCCCCACCCAATCATGTTCTTCCTTGTAACCTGTCTTAGGGGACTAGTTGATGCAGTTGTTATCCTGGTACATGTAGTTAGAACACTCACCGGAGGTATGTGGCTGCTTGAGGAGAAAATGCTAAAGACTGGAAACACATGGCATTGTACTTTGACTCCCACGGTGTCCCTCAGGACTGCACAGAGGCAGTCTCTGCATTATGGAACGTCAGGGACTACAGAGTGGCGAATAAAGCCTCATTTCCTCCTAAGATGGCAACAAAGAGTTGCCATTGTACTGATGCAATTGAGTTACTAATAATGACTACTTCAAAGTGAAGCTTTTATATGCATTACATAGTTATTTGCACTTTTATTCCATTAATCTACTAGCAAAGAATTGCTCTAACAGTTTACATATTACAGTGCTATGAAGCTATAACAAAACTATAACATGTATTTAAGAATTATTGTATGCAATTTTTATAAATAAATATTAAGACAACTTCTTACATTCCCAAAAATAAGGAACATTTCATTCCTAGATCAATAAAGGGGACTTTTATGTATTTATAAAAGTGGATCATTTATGTAAGCAAAAATGCTTATTTATGCATGTCTTTATGAATTTATAATTTCTAAAAGTTCATGCTTTATGATAAATTTATTTTCAACTTTTTGTGGCTTTACTGTTATAGCAGAGTTTTCCAAAAATTTTAATGAGTCATGGTTTAGGATAAAATTATATTATTAAAAATATTTTTTCATACAACTTACTATGATTATGCCCTCCCCAACATCTCCATGTTTCTCTCCAAATACATACTCTTTCTGTATCTCCTAAGAAAACAAATAGATATATAAAGAATAAAAATAGAATAATAAAAAACAAAACCAATGAAATACAACAAAAAAACCAACAAACAGAAGGGAAAAGCCAAAGAAAAGGCACGAGAAACATGTACAGGTGCAGAGACACACAAGTTTTCACACACATACTATAAAAACACAAACTAGAAGCCATGTTATATGTACAAAGGATCACTTAGGTTTAAACAAAAACTTCCCTGATACTACATTATAAGATAGAAAATTCCCAAAGATGCTGCTGACTATGTCTTCTGTTGACCATCTACTGCTGGGTATAGGACTTACCCTTAGGAGCGATTTGTTTCCCCGGTAAGACTCCTTTGGAGAAAACTTTTTTTTTTTTCGTTTTCCAGTGATTATCAATTGGAATGGGCCTCTGGGTTACAGTAGAGTTTATGTCCACTTCTCTCTGCTCTAAGACATCACCTGATGCAGAGCAGTGCAGGCACTGACATGCTGTCAGAGTCTCTGGGAATTCATATGCAGGCTACCCTACCCCGTGTTGTATCTAGAAGACCTTGATTATTTGGTGTCTTCTCGCCCCTCTGTCTCGTATACTCTTTCCTACTTCTCTTCTACAGATTTCTCTGAGCCTCAGCTAGAGAGATTTGATGGACACACAGATTTAGAGTTGAGTGTCTCAAGGTCTCTCACCCTCTGCATATTGTCTGGCTGTGTGTCTCTGCATTTGTCCCCATCTACTGAGGAGGAAGCTTCTCTGAGGATGGCTAAGCAAGGCACTGATCTATGAGTACAGCAGGGTATCATTAGGAGTCACTTAAGTATTGTATTCCTATTGCAGAACAGTAAGTAGTATTTGTTCCCTGGCCTATCCATTATCAGGATTTTTTTTTTACACTTAACACTTTATTCAACTGAAGCATTCGTTTCTCCCAATTTGTCTTCAATGCCTGAGATTCTCTTGCACTCTGTTGACCAAACTTGAACTGAGGTTTTTGCTTGATTTTCTAAATTTTTCATTTTCTGTTTTACCTCAGTTTGGATTTTCTTTAGTGATTCCATTTCTACTTCCACATCTTGAATTGTTTTTACTTCACTGTTTGTTTGTGTTTCCTTAGATATAATTAATGGATTTAGTCGTGTCCTCTTTAAGGATGACTAACATACTCAGAAAGACTATCTTGAAGTTCCTGTCATGTACTTCAACTCTATTGCATTTCACAGTGTACTGTAGCAGGGATTCTGAGTTCTTGTAAAGACATACTGTTCTGACAGTTATCGATTGTGATAGAGGACTGCTATTAAGGCATCTGGGTTTGGGAATATTGTAAATCTAGGTGCTAATATTAGGTGCTGGGCTTCTCTTTCTTCCGTGGATATTTTGTTCCTTGGTTTCTGTTGCCCCTTAGGGGTATGTGGTGGCTATGGGTTGCCAGGTAGACAATGCTTCTGAGATCCTACCAGGTGTGGACTCTGGGGGTTCTGGGTAGAACATGTTCCTAGGTATCGGGAACTGGCACTTAGGAATGGGGGTGAGCTAAGAGGAGGTAGCTGGTGGGTCCACAGGAAGGAAGAAAGTAGGGTGTGCCACTAGCATCTACATAATCCCCTGGGAAGAGAAGCCACACTGAGTGGTGTGCTACAGACCCAGGGATGAGACTGGGGGATTAGATTTGCAGAAGAGAAAGGAAAGGGAATATATATATAGATAGATAGATAGATAGATAGAGAGAGAGAGAGAGAGAGAGAGAGAGAGAGAGAGACTATACAATTATATCATTTCTCCTTCCCCTTTTCTCCCTCTGAAATCTCCCATCTATCCTCCATGCTTGGCATGCATGTATAATGTTACTTACTTATATGTATGTGTTTAGGGCTTATTAAATGTAATTTTGAGTTTTCACACCAAATTCAAATCTATCATATTGAGAATTGTATGTAAAGGCTCCTAATACTATTTGCTAGACGTATTTGTCAACACACCACAAAATTTTAAAGAACATTAATGACCAAAGGTATTTGATCTTGTGTCTAAGTAGAAATTAAAAACTCGTATTTAGTTAAGAGATAATTATATAATCCTCAGTAAATGTTTTGTACAGAAGGAATGTTGAATTTTATGAATGTCTGTAAACATTTTAGGATTATAGAGTCTTTCTTTAATGATCTATAACAAGGATGGGTCTGCACAATATACTTCCTGGTACTGAAACACTTTAGAACTCCAAGAATCAACCACACTTGGCCACATTGATGGCTATTGCTGTATGATGCTGGAATACTTAAGGATATCTTCACTGCATTACAGTAAATGAAATTCTTCAAGAGTATTTTCCTTTAAGATTTAGAAAACTGTTTTCACATTCTAAACTACTGGGGGATTGGTTTGTACTTGGTTCAGAATTGAACATTTTTACGTCGCATTGCAATTGTGAGCTCCTTTAAGGCTTAGAAATTTTAGTTTGAAAGCTCAGTTTGGCATTCTTTCAGGAGGTTTCTACTTGACACCATTCTCAATAGCTCCCATAATTACTGACCTGATCAGGATTTTATCATTTCTTAGGTAAATTTGTGTAGTTCCTGTCCTCTTAGCAAAATCAGTCACTTCAGCGAAGTTTTCAAACATTTAATTTCCGTCGCATCTCGAGTTCTTCCCCCTTCACCCAACTACAATCAATATTTGTACTTTCTCCATCTTTGCTAGATTATGCTAGCTAGTGGTGTGTTTATCTTTATTAGCTATTTTAAAAGTATAATTTTGAAGTTTTCTAATTTATTAATTTCCTGTTAATATTTGCATTTATTATCTCTTTTACACCTGGCATTCAGCAGTAGAGAGTAAGAGACAGGACAAACCCTTCAGATACATACTGTTTTGTAGCAATTTTAACTTCTGGTAGGAAATAGAAGTTTAGAGAAACCGTTCTAGTCAGTAGAGTCTGACATTACTACTGCCCTTCCAGGAAGACACTGCTGTATTTTTTAGAATTTGAGCCTCCTGCTCCTGATATTTAAAGTCCGTTGATTTGAGCCTTAACCTAACATTTCAGGCAGTGTTTAAAAGTAGTATAGAAAATACAAAAGAAACCCCAGGAAAACATTCACTTGGTGCCACTGCCTTTGCTTTCCTGAAAGTCAAATACAACTGTCATCATTTCCTGTCTAAAGCAATTTCCCTGTTAAGCACCAATGTGACATTGGGCGAAGCACCTCACTTCTGTATTGTTTTGCTTCCTTGTTTGTATGATGAAGCTATTGGCAGCATTGCTGACATTAGGCTACTATGATGAGTTGTGCTGCTTGCGAACACATCCAGGGCAACTACCAAGAGGTAACTCTGGAGGGTAGAGAGCAGCACAGTTATATGGCCTCTACCTGTGACAGTTCTCTCACATTATAAAAGGACAGAATCTTTATAAGGATCTTTATAAGGGACAGTGAAATAACTGAGAAAGTGTGCTGCCAACATGCCTCACTGTCTGAGTTCAACCCTTGGGACCCACAAAGTGGAAGAAGAGAATCAGTTCTCACAATTACCCTCTAAACTTCACATGTACATGAAGGGAGAGAGAGAGACAGAGAGAGAGAGAGAGAGAGAGAGAGAGAGAGAGAGAGAGAGAGAGAAAATTAATGTAAAAAATACTAAAAATTCCATTTATGCCATTTTCATTATTCATTCATTTGCACGGTTCCATTTCCTTACTACAGTGAGAAACAGAGTAATTAGAAACATAGAAGTACAAAAATGGAAATGAAAAGATGACATATACCCACAATACAATTTTACTCATCTGTAAAAAAAAAAAGAAGAAAGAAGAAAGAAAGAAAGAGAGAGAGAGAGAGAGAGAGAGAGAGAGAGAGAGAGAGAGGGAGGGAGGGAGGGACGGAGGGAGGGAGGGAGGGAGGGAGGGAGGGAGGGAGGGAGGGAGGGAGGGAGGGAGAGAAGAAAGAACCCTGCAGAAAATCAGTTGATTTGAAAACTCAGAAAGACAAATAACAAAACTTCTCTCTGATATATAGTGAATTGTGTGTATGTCTATGTATAAGCAGACATAGAGAGAGGAATTATAGGTGGCAAAGGATGGGGAAGACAAAGCATACATAGGGCATGCATGACAATAAAAGGCATTATGATGAAGACTTCATATTTATTACAGCTGTTGGGTTTGCCATGTCCTCAGCCTGAAGCTTTTAGCACGAAACATAGGGTGAATATCATTTCAACACATTACTTATTAACTGGCATGTCCAGCATTTCCAGGAGAAAATTATCTCGTTCATTTTCCCAAAGACTAAAATTCAGTTCTATAAAACAATTACATATTAGAACTCTGGATGCTTCTAAGATCAATTCTAGAATCTTAAAATTCTTACTAGCACTTGAAAACCTCCTGTTCATTCTTTCACTGAAGATTTTGACAGAGCAGGTTGCTATAGATCCTGAGAATTCTTATCTTTAATAATCCTCCAGGAATTGTTGTTTGTAGCCAAAGTTGAGAGGAACTGTAGCAGATAGGAAAAAAAATCTGTATTCGGAAAGTACAAGGAATAAATGTACTTTTGTCTCATCAAAATCACAGTTGCCCTTCCTCCCCAAGCTCAAGTGTTCTCATTTCTGTAACACCATGGCTTCTTCGCAATTAGGAAAGTAATTTAAAGATTAATTAGTCTTTACAGAAATATAAGCTAGATATATCTTTCCATCTTTTGGCCATCATCCACATCACCTCTTTCTTTACCCACCATCCAGTTTTTCCCACCATCAACGCTTTCTTACAAAAGAGTTTGAGTGATGCTGAAAAAGGCTATGTTTTTTAAGTTCCATGTGTGCTACAGAAAATTTAAACATTTCTAAATCTGATAAGATATAAGAGGTCTATGAATGACAGTTTAATTCACTGATGTTTCCTTATTTTCATTGAAATATTTCTTTGGACATGAGTTAATTGCTTGAGTGTGTACATGCGTGCATCTGTGTGTGTGTGTGTGTGTGTGTGTGTGTGTGTGTGTGTGTGTGTGTGTGTGTGTGTGTGAGATGTGGAGTGTGGTGTATGTGTGAAGTGTGTACTTTGGACATGAGTTTTTACTTTCTATGTGTGTGTGTGTGGTGTGTATATGCCAGCACACATATATAAATGTTTGCATACATGTGGAAGCCAAAAGTTAACATCTAGTGTCATCTTCAGTCCCTCTCCTCCTATCGTTTGGTTTGAGTGCTCTTACTGAAGATTCACCCAGGCTGGCAGTTCTATCAACTCCAGGCTTCCCCATCTTATCTTGCTTCACTGTTACTGGGACCATAACTAGACACTCCTCATGTAGGTATAGTTACCCTTACTTGTTCAGACTTACATGCCAAGATTGCTGTCTACTTAGATGTCTCTCATGCCTTGATCCCTTCTCTTATGCACAATATAAAAAATGTAATGGCTCTTCTGAGATTAGAAATACATATATTTGCTTTTGACTCTAAAAGTTTTATATTTTCATTTTCATCACTGGAATTTCTACTTAGATGTTTCTTCTATATGCCAAGAATCTCCTGCTTTCCAGTGGCATTTATCTTCAAACATAAAATGACTCAAAATCCTTTTAGCCATTACCTACCCTGTACTGAAAGTCAGTGCAATTTGATTCTCTAGCTCATCTATTTATTTTTTAACCAGTTTAGGCTTCCTTGCTCATTTGTGTTCTCTTAACAACTTAGTCTGCTGCTTTGATCCTCTGTTGCTTACAAAGATATGATCTTATGAGGTGTTGATGTAAAGGGGATTATCAATTTCAAGATGTGAAATATCTCTGCAAATTCAAAGTAGCAATTCTTCTTTTTCCATTTAAGGTGTTAGGCTAGCTGCAGTGGTTACAATCCACATTTGGCTTCTTGGTTTAGATTTCCCTTTTAAAAAAAAAAAAAAGAGCTTTAGGTCTATTCAATGAATGCAGCAAATTTAAATTGCTTTAAATAATCTATTAAGGCATAAACCTGAAGAATCTAAAAAAGACCTAAATTCACTGTTCTTATAGACAAGACTGATCCATGACTGGTACTAACCTGTTGTCACTCACCAAGGGTGACTTTGGAAGGATATGGACAATTTCGTGATTGGCCCTGCCATACTAGAAATTCAATGAGTTAGACAGTGCAACTGGAATTGCTCATATAAAAATCTGTAATAATAAGAATTTTAATAACAATACTGTACATAATGGAACTAAAGCTATTGATTTATCATAAGAAGATTGCTAGCATAATCAGTTAATAACTCACATGGCCAGTATACTCATTGCAAGAAAAATATGATGTGACATCTACACAAGCCAGGTTACACTTGGCAATGGGAAGAAATAGTGGAGAAACAGGAATTTCTGGAAAAGGAAACGGGAACTTTGTGTAACACATTAGAATTATCAATAGTAATTTTTAATTATTAGTCACAACATGTGGACTATTTTGCCAGGCAGCTAAGATCTTCATTCCAGAGAAGTTACAGATATCCTCTCTTGTGTGGCTTAAGTGTGATTTATCATCCTAAAAATTATGTTAAATCTCAGGAAAAAAGTAATTACTAACTGTTCTTTAATCTCATAAGCAGGATTCCTTTTTGTCATCCATTTTAAATAAGTAACAAAGGTTTTATGCATTAGGATATGCAACCAGATGCTAATTTGAACATTATTAGTTCAGGGTCAGGAAAATCTATGCTTACATTATGTATTTTAATTTCATATTGTTGATGGCTCATGATTATATTAAACAATGTATTCTCAAGTATAGATTTAGATGAAATATATTATGGAATGACAACATTGAAATGAAGCATTGTTTGGGTAAACAGCGTTATTACTATCTGCCTACTTATTAGACACAAGATTAGTCAAAGAATTTGAAATGAACTCAATGGCCTTTATAACAACAAAAAGTAACCTTAACTTTTAATTACTTGGGAAATTAATCCTTTTCCATAAAAACCAACACATAGATTTTTCTGCTACTTATTCTTGTCATTCTTACTGTATATTTCCATGTCATATTTACCTTGATATTTCAATTCATATTTCTTGATTTTCAATATGCATATCAGGATGCATATTATAATTCCTATAAAGCATTCTGACAATCACATGTCTTATATTTTATATTAAATCTCATAGTAGGAAGATATAAATTTAATAATAGCCAAGGAAAGAATCTAGTCTTTTCTATTGGGAACTGTAGAAATGCTTCTCTTTCTGTCTTTTTAAATTATCAATCTACCTTCTTCTTACCAGCTTTGCTGCCTCTATTAGTGCCTCAGTTAATATCCACTTAGACCAAGCTGCTGTCAAAATTAGATAATAGGAAAAGGGAATAATCCATTGAAAAGGAAGAGAGTTCACTCGTATAGCTTGAGCTGCTATGTAGTTCTACTTGCAGTATCTGTCCACCATACATATATGTCTTATAACTATGATTTATATATGTTGAGTTAGTTAACTGTATAAAGCTGCTGGATACTAAGGTTTCTTTGGCCAAGGGCAAATTGCCAATGGCCAAAGTCTTGTCTCTGGTGATTTCTTTTCAGTAATAACTGAGATGTCAGTGGAGTTCTTGCTCAGGTCCAGACCCTTCATAGCCTTCCCTCTGCAGTAGCAGATAATGACACACTCAGCAGGGCGTCTGTAAGTTCTTTGATACTTAACTAACCTGAAAAATAGCTTCAGGCATGGCTGAACAGACCCCTCCCTCTGCGAAGCCAGGTCCTTTTGAGGATCACTGATAGTGAAAGGACAAACTTTTGGTGAAATTGGCCATTTAGAGAAAAATAGGCTGTCTTTTTCTTAGACAAATAACAGTCCTTACCTTGTGAAGATGGAGTTGATACTTTTCTCATTGTCCTTGTCCTCAGCTTTTTGAAATTAGGAAAAGGTATTGCATTGTGGAATTTCAATCTTGTGTAGACGTGATACATTTTAGTTTGTTCAATGAATATGCAAGAGTTTATATAAATTGTTTAGGACTAGTTACTGTGGCATGCATTTTATATGCTTGTTAATATTAGCATCATTAAGCTTTTATATGATGTTCTTAAAAGAGGCTCAAGGACATGAGAACTACTACAAAAGGAAGTGGAATGCAGTTCATGATTATTTTAATGTGTCACTGAAAAAATGCTAGCTTTTCAAAGCAAGACCATAATTCTTTAATCAAAGGCTGCCGGCAATGGAAGGAAATTACATTATCCCACTGCATCACTTATCTTGGATTCAAATATGAAAAATCGTCTCATGAAGAAAGACGCATCAATTCTGCATTTGATGAGAAGGACAGAATTAAAATTTCAGTCCTCAGCTTTGTCATTGACTTGTTGTCTGGAAAAGCATCTTTGTTTCCACGCATCCTACATGCAAACGAAGCATACCATACAGTCTTTGGCTACATCTCTTCATGGAGAGAAGGAGTGCTAATTACTGCAGATGCTGCTGAAGTAAAAGAAAAAATCCAATGGGGCCAGGGAGATATACTGAATTGAAGACTGGTTTGTTTTTAATCTTTAGGGAAAAGCAGACAGCATAGACCACAGTTCTGACTCTGACTTGGAAGATCAAAACATGGTCACTACACACTTTTATTCTGAGTTTTAAAATGGTTTAAAGCAGCTTACTAATTTTCCTGATGCTCAGCTTTCTTTACCTATAAAGCAGGGATGATAGCTACTTTCCAGGTCTTTATAAGGATGAACTCGGCAACATTAATGAAGTATTTAATACAATATAATTAGACAGTTCTTGATAAATAACTATGTCTTAGAGGACTTCTATATTTCTCAAAAGCTTACAATTAAAGAAATAAACATAAAAACTACAACATAGAGCTTACGCTTGATTAATTTTCCAACTAGAAGTAGCTTATTTTGCACAAATTCTCAGGAAGCTTTCACCCTTTCCTCACAGAATTAAGACACGTGCCAGAATATATTTGAAGAAAGAAAATCTCAGTGTACCTTTAAGACTTATCTCTGTCTGCAGTACCTCCATCCAACTTGCTGTCTACTATAAGAACAACCAGACTTTGGAAAATGTTCTTGTATGAAACTCAGCTTTCTCTGTTAAATAATTTTATTAAAAACTGAGTGTGGAGACGTGCACCTGTAATCCCAGCACTCCAGGCAGAGAGAGTGGGAGCCCTTATCTTTACACTTGGATTGGAAGTTAACCCATCATGGCTCCTGCTTATAGTTTGACTTGAACTGAGTTCTTGGTCCCCAACCTCTTGAGAGCAGACCTTGAAACCTCTCCACCCTTTCTTAGCCATTTCTTTAAGACAAATATATTCACAATTATGCTTTATAAATTCATGTGTGGGGATGTAAATACATCTATTTCTCACTGAATTATTTCCTCGGGAGAAACCTAATTCACACATATAACTTTTTAACATAAATGTGGATAAGTTGAGTGCTGCCTATAATATTACATAAGTACATTTATTTAACATCTTTAAGTCATAAATATTGCAAAGTTGTTGGTCTCATGTTCAGAGTCCAAAGCAGTAACATGTTGTGGCATTCTCTCTAATCTAAAACAACTGTTAGACCTATCACCTTAGCAACTGCACTCTGGTGGAAGGCTTCCTGGAACAAAGCTTGTGTAAAGTATTGCAGCTAGAGTTGGAATGAATTGGGGTTTCACATTCCAAAGGATTCCTCACATTTAAAAGAGTGTGAGGATTTCTGGAATGTGCAATCTCTGCATCATAACACAGTTCTCCTCCAATTACTTTTCTGCATGGCTCACACCTACCTAGGTCTTAGAAACCTATCTATTATCTATAATTGCAGGTTTTTTTTTCCTGTTTCATATTGTAAAAATTCTAAATTAAGCAACTCTTGTTATCTATTATTCTTTATTGATAATTCTTTATACTCTGAGAAATCGCAGGATATTTGTGGTAAACTATGTATATGAAAATTGCAACCCTAACCTTAATTTTTAAAATTTGATCTTTTATATGTTTGAGTGTTTTGTTTGCATGCATGTCTGTGCAGGACGAGTATGTCTCTGAGCTGTGTATGTGCTTGCAGTGCCCACAAAGACCAGAAGGTGTGAGGTCCTCTGGGACTAAAGTAGCAGATGGTTGTGAGCTGCCATATGGATTCTTGAAATTGAACCTTGGTTCTCTGGGAGAGCAGTCAGTGCTCTTTAACAGCTAAGCTATCTTTCCAGCCTCTACATCCAAATTTATATCGGATTATCTCTTACTTAAAAAAATGATCATTATGATTGATTTTAAAAAAACACCTTGAATTTGGTTAAGGAAAAAGGAGAAATACTGTAGTTCTGACTGTAGTGATTGTGACTAAGACCACCGGATGGCAGGAGAGGTGATAACTTATCAGATGTGAAGTACATTCCGAAGATAGCAAGCACTTGGTGGAGGGAGGCCAGTCAGTAAGGAAGAAACACAATCCAGGAAGAAGCCCATAGTTCAGATTTGGAGAAATAGGATAGATGATGATGCTATCTAATTATTGGGAGATCTTTTAGAATCTGTGGTGTTGAAAAATGTAAAATAAAAAAGGTATCTGAGAAGATATGTCAAATACGAGGAGAATAATAGCTTTAGATTGGCAATATAAATTGAAGCATCAATAAATCTCAGGTAGCATTTGAAACAGATGTTTAATGTAATATATTATTTGAAGAGATTTTTAAGAAAAATAATGACCCAAGGACCAAGCACTAACATATACCCCAATTTAAATAAAGGGAACATAAAGACCAGCAAAGGGCATCAAAGAGGAGTGGCTCAGAGGCAGACTGGGGACATGTTTCATGTAAGCACATCTGAATTCTCTGAGCCTCATACCTATGGCCACTTGTGACTCCTATGCTCAGGAGTCCATGGATTCCACTTCTGTTCAGTGACTTACCATAAATTACACTTCAACAATTCACCAGCATCCACATTTACCTGCAATGAATATTTAGCCTCAAAGGTTTAATTCAAAATACTGACTGATGTTGCTGGTTGGCATTTAAAACAGCTATTCTGAGTATTCTCCCAGAATATAAATGTCATTCTTTTGACTGACACGTCTACATGAGTATCTAATCAGATCTTAAACATATACATCCATAATTATGAATATGAAGCAGACATTGAATATAGACACTATGCAGTTAGTTTCTATTTCCTTATTACACTGCTGTAGTAGATTTCCCAAGAGCTTAAAGAACAAGTTGATAGTAATTGCATAATACATAATATATTATTAATATATGGGTACTTCCTGAATAGCTGGAAAGTACTCCAAAAATAACTCTGAGTCTTTCATATTCTTTTTTTTTTTGGTTTTTATCTTAATCTCTTCAAAGGTTACTTGTGAGTAAGACAATCTTAGCTTTCTTTAGTAATTTTGCTCACATAATCTTCCTTTTAAGAAATGTCAGCTGATTTGTGGCTTGATATTATGAGGCAGAGACTAGCTCTGCCTTTCTCTGTATTTTGTAACAATTAAGGTGCTTATTCCTGGCATATTATATATAAAGAAAATGTACGAGCTGCAACCTTCCCCACAGCTCATGTAGTCTTCCCATGAATGTGTTAATTACCATTTGATTGGCAAGAGTGTCTGATCACGATGTGATGTCTCAGTTTAGGACACAGTGGCTGCTGTATTTCCATAAGTGCCAACTGAAAGCAAACAGGTCAAGGCCAGCCTTTTTTTCCTTTGAAAGAATACTATTCTATGGGAAGCCTTAAAGTCATCTGAGACCTTAACGGCACAGCATACTCTATTTCCTGAACAGCAGACTAAACCCAGCACTTATCACATCAAAATATGTAAACCAAAAGCAGCTGCAGTTTTCTTATGTCTGCATCTAATTTTTTTAAATGATGGGCTTTGATATAAAGGAGTAAAAATGTATACAGCAGTTACTTATTCATTTAAGTTCTATCTCAAATTCTTTTGCCATTAAACCATGTAACCACAGGAAAATCAGTAGAGTGAATCATAGGTAAGAAAACTGTCTGGTGAAGTACTGGACATGGTTCTAATTCCAAAGCCATAGCTCTCAACATCTGTCTCCTTGTCTTGCAATACCTCCCTAAGCCATGCCTCAGTGGAAAGATGTAATAGTATGAGGGAGCACCGTATGAATCTATGTGAGTCCCATTTCTCGAACCCGGTAACATCTATGTCTTAGCTTTGACAACTATGTCCCGCGATTTTATCTTGCAATTGTTTTAGAATAAGTTACAACTCAATGTATATGAGTATGATGATTTATTTAAAAGCATAGATGTACTTTTTAATAATTAGTACAATAAAGTAAAATCTTGAACTAATGGAAACAGATGCCATAAAACATAAGATGGGCAAAGTTCCATTTCCATGAATTTACAAAATTGAGTCTCTAAAATATTTAGTCTTAAACCTCTGGAAGTAGTTACAGTTATATCTCTTTCCAAGTTATTTGTGAATAGGTCAAATAATTATTGTTTCTTTCTGAAGACATAAGGACAGGGCTTATAAGAGCACAACATGTTAAGGAGGAAACCTCAGCAAAGACATCGATGGGCAAGGGTGCACGGGTGGCCACTGCAACTACCCATTTGCCTGTTGTAGCAACTCTCATAGAGAGCTATAACAGACATGGAGATAGATAGATAGATAGATAGATAGATAGATAGATAGATAGATAGATAGATAGATAGATAGACAGGTAGACAGATAAATAGACAGATAAACAGACAGACAGGTAGATGGTATCCTGTCATGGTAATATATAAGCATAAATTTCAGTCTTTGATTTATGCACATTTGTCTCATAATATCTGCTAATAGGAACAGTACCTTGTTATATTGCCCCAGATTGTTGTCATCATGGCCTGAAGATAATGTTCATATCCTCTACCTTCCATACCTAAATGTGAATAATATTATATTTACAACGATATCTGTGACATGATGTCTGATGCTGTTATTGGTTTTGCCTGCTCATGTATGCAGCCTGCTCCTCTAGCTAAATTATGAGTTCCTTGAAGTAAGAACAATGTCTTAATTTTTATAAATATTTCTAACTCAAAATAAAAATAATTGTCACTGTCTATATGGTAAGTAGGTCATAAAATCTTGAATATAGATCAGGAAGAATATGAATTTAATGTTTAGTAACTGCCTCCGAACATTCCTTTCCACACAAACTTTTCAACACCTGGAGTTTCCTAGCTAACAGAGTTGGATGCTAGACTGAGCAGTGACTAACCTCTTTGATTCCAAAGTAATACAGTCATAGCTGAATAAATACAGTTGAATCAGAAAGTAACAGAAAATCTGATGAGAAGTCTTAAGCTCTATTTTAGAGGGTCCAGAGTTCATACCAGTGGTTAGAATTGAAGCCCAACTCTAAATCTAGAAAAATCCTCCAATGCACATGAGAATCAATGTCAGATCTGCCAAAATCCCTTAGAGTTTACCTAAAGATTGATAAATATATTCATGAGACCCTAAAGCATCTGGAGTAGCCTGGAAAGGTCACTCTGTGGTTCCTTGCAGTTTATGGGTGAAAGCCAACTGAAATAGATGCCCACTGCAGTGTAAGTAGTTATAGCTTAGAGAGGTATCATACCTGAGTCATACTGCCAGTCTGCTTAGAGTCACTCTTCATTCTAAAAAAAAGGGTGGGGAGATATGTCTCTCTTTTGTGCACTTCTGCTTATTTTCCAAGTCCATTAATATATATAATGGATTAATATAAAAACAAAGGAATTTGAATGGGTTAATTTTTCAAACACCCAACATACCAATACACTAACTTCCTAAAATTTTGATTAATAGAAACTTGCACATAAAAATTGGACCACTAATAAATACAACTACTTTGGGGGGGGTTGCTTTTTCATTCTTAATTTATGTGTCACATCCACTTTTAAGGAAGACAGATTTGGGAAGATTTAAAGTAATGTTACTCAATCCATTCAACTAGGTCAGTCTGTGGACTCACTAGACTTGTATGACTGTATAAGATGATCCTGTGGTGGAATACCCAGAAGTCCCTCATGGGACTCTCTGTTGGGGTGCTGAATACAGATATCATGATGGTAGCACCAATGTGGCACTCATTAACATGCCAATCATGGCCAATAAGGACTTCTGTTATCCAGGTGTGACTACTGAGTTCATAGTCAACACTGGTTGGACCCGTCACAGTAGCAGAAAGGGTGCGTCGAGCACTTAACTTTGCATCACAATATGCCAATAAAGAGTCCTCATGTGGCCTTGGTCAGGACTTCATACATATTTATACTTTAGGTCTTGCCTGAACGTAGAACCTGGACTTTGACTTAGAATTGGCCACATGGTTTTGATTCTAGGTTTACAATTTTACAACTACCATCTATGTCATGTCTCTGGCTTTCCCTTTCTTTATTCACAAAATAAAGATTAAAAATCATGCCTTCTTCACAGTGTTAAGTGTTCTTTGCACTTTTTTTTAGAATAAGAAGATGAAACCTTAGAATTTTGCTTTTGCATTCATATAGAATTACATGATTACTATCCCTTAACTCAGCCAAAGGTGTCCACCCCAAAGTCAGTGCCATACAGTAGACATGATCTGGATTTGGGAGTCCTTTATCAGTTACACTTTATCTAACAATCTTCAAATCTCCAAAATCCACAATTTAATGGCTTAAAACAACAATGTTCTGTATTTATACATAACTCTTGCATACTGGGTAGGCCTAAATAGGAGAGAATACTCAAATCTGCTTCACATGGTATTAGCAAAGGCATCTGGTCTAGGACTACTGTGCCTGGTATTCCTTCAGGCACCTCTTTATTAATACTGTAGTTGTATGTTATGCAATCGTTTTATTTTTCCAAACCTGACTGGGAACACTGCAAGCCCTCTGAGAACTGCATTCCATCACACTTGGGTACCATCTATACAGAATTTTACTAGGCAAACCAGTGAAATGGTACTGGAATTCAGGGATAGAAGCATTAACTTCCTCTTCTAGATGGACAGAATGAAAAGGAAGAATGTAGAAAGTCACACCTGAGCTTCAGTTTCATTCATTCCTTCCACTTAAGGATTCAGGGGTTTGTGAATCATTGACTTAGCCGAACTCTGCCTTCCTAATGCTGCCACCCTTTCATAGAGTTCCTCATGTTGTGGTGACTCACAACCATAAAATTATTTAGTTGCTATTTTATAACTAATTTTTCTACTGTTATGAATAATCATGTAAATATCTCTAATGTAGGGTATCTGATATGTGGCCCCTAAAGGGACTGTGACCCACAAGTGGAGAACCTCTGAGATATTTAATCTTCATTCACAGGAAAGGCTAAGTCCATGTTTACTTCCTGTTCTTTACCTTTAATTCCCTCAGGAGGAACACAATGAAGTAAAGATCTAATCATGAGCAGCCTTTCTGTGAAGGAGAGTAAGATCCTACTGCATACCTCTCAGGTTTCCAGTCTCAGTTTTCACACATTTTAAATTGATGGACACTTGTCTATGACTTCTTAGTGTATGAGCTAAGTCCTCTAAGTAGTAAAAGCCACAGGTAACTGAACACCTCCAGGTTGCCTTTAGTGGGTTTCAGTTAATAAAGAGTTTTAGTCAAATCATCTCAAATATTTTATTAACATTCGGGAACACTTCACTCAGACATGATAATGAAGGAACAGAATGAAAAATCAGGTGTGTGAGCTTTTGGGGAGGGGGGAGTTGTTTTGGTTTTTTGAGACAGGGTTTCTCTGTGTAGCCCTGGCTGTCCTGGAACTCACTCTGTAGACCAGGCTGGCCTCGAACTCAGAAATCCTCCTGCCTCTGCCTCCCAAGTGCTGGGATTAAAGGCATGCACCACCACGCCTGGCCTTATAGACTCTTAATATTTAAATCACGATGTGATAATGAAGCCTGGAGAGATATACCTGGAGCTGCAGAGGTGACACAGTACTTAGAAGTATTTACTGCTTTCTCAGAGAACCCAGATTCATTTTCCCACTCCCTTATTGGGCAGCTCACAGCTGCCTATAACTGCCAGTCAAGTAGACACAATGCCCTCTTCTGGCTTCTGGTAGTGCTTCCTACATGTTTTGCATATACATACCAGCATGCACATACACATATAAATAAATGAAGATAAATACAATTATAAAAACGAAATCAGCTGGGTTAAGATTAACTAGAATGTTTTCAATTTAATATCCTACTGGTGTGGAGTAGAGATGCAGTTCAACTGGTACTCAATTTTCACCAGAGAGAGTTTATTACAAATGATGGGAGAAGTACACTGGCAATTAAAATTGTCGGTGAAATGTAAGAAGGAGACCTCTGCAAATGGATATGAAGCTAATGGTTCCCAGCAGTTGATCTATGGGAAGCTGTCGTCCAATGAAGACTTACTTTCATTCATGCCACCATTTTGCTTCATGGATTTCATACATTCTTTTTGTTTCCTCTTGAAATTTTTTCTGCAATTTCTTATTCCCTTCTATGAAGTTCGGGCCTTGTAAATGTTAATGCTGCTGAGTCTACAGCAGATACCTTGCCTTCCCAGCAAAGGTACTCTAGGACATTGCAGCCATCAGCTAAAAATATTTGCATGGTGTGTCTCATTTGGACTGTATATAAACAAGGAGGAAACTATATGGGTCTAGTTTCAACATCTTGGTTGACATTCCTCGTAGCTTCTATTTCCAGAATGCCCTAAAATATACCATAATTTAGTGTGATCAAACAGTTTTTATATGTGTTACAAGACAGCAGCTCTGTTTACAATATTCTCTGTAATGGCTGCATTTATAAACATATATTGCTGAGATGAACCTATGTCTCACATCAATAGTGATCTTTAATTATGGGAGAAAACACATGTCCCTCATTCCAGTTTAATCGAATAGAATGGACTATTTTTGAAAGGTTTTCAAATTCATAGCCATGGCTTTTTTTGGGTATTGAGATGCTTAAATAATTGAGTTGCTTGAGTATACACATACTCTTTTTCCTCTCCAGTGCTCCTACTCTATCCAGGGTTATAGGTGAAGAATATATATGTACTTGACTTGTATTATGTGGCTCCAAATTGTATATGTTCTATACTTTCCACTGACACTGATATTTGAAATGATGTTTTCAGCATTCAGTTTTATGTTCGCTTCTCTTAGCATGGGAAATACCATGTTTTATGGTACACATCATTATTATTAAAACAATCTTTTCTTGTAGTGTTACTAGAAATATCTTTATTTGCTCACTATCGAGGCTTGAGTTAATTGAAGAAATATCTTTATTTGCTCACTATCGAGGCTTGAGTTCATTGAAATATTACAGTGTTTACCAGAGAAAAATTATGGACCCCTCTTTTTCCCATTTTTTTTGTGTTTGTTACACATCTTGCTGAAGTGATGCCCCAGAACATTGCTGAGCAATGCTAACAGCTGCACTAGTTGTGATCCCATTTCTCAGGCAGCCAATAGACTACAACCAAAGATGCTGCTACCAAACTCACTGCAAAGAAGTAAATTTGATCTTTGTTTACTCAGGTAAATGAAAATCATCAAATCTGCAAC
This sequence comes from Mus caroli, assembly GCF_978045245.1. Taxonomy (NCBI): domain Eukaryota; kingdom Metazoa; phylum Chordata; class Mammalia; order Rodentia; family Muridae; genus Mus; species Mus caroli. The sequence continues at coordinate 118,591,056 of NW_028227261.1, forward strand.
CTGGGGATGGTTCAATGGATAAGAAAGCTTGCAGTGGGAACAAGAGGACCTGGATTCACATTGCCAGCACCCACTATACCACTCCCACTATTCCTTCTACACAGTTCTTTTAAGAGACAAGCAACACACAGGTAATAGTATATGGATTCAGTAGATCATATTCAGGAATATATATGTTTGTATACATGCATACATGCAATTATCATGAGTGGAAAGCGTAGGTAACAGATTTGAAGGAGAGCAGAAGGGGTATGTAGGAAGGTTTTGGGGGAGGCAAGGAAATTGATAAGTGTTGTAATTATATTTTAATTTCAAACACTAAAATGACAATGACCATGAAAAGTCAGGCAGGGTCAGTTACCTTGGCCTTGGAGACACCTGGTTCTTTGCCAGCCAGTCAGCCTAGACAAAACAAGAGAGAGAGAGAGACCCTCAAAAAATGTGGTGGAGAATGCTAGAAAATACCCATAGAAGCCCCTGACCTCTTCAGTTCATGCCCCAATATGTGAGACCTACCACATACACATCTGCATGCATCACAGAGTTAAAGAATAGCTAAATTAAATAGGTAAAAATAACTTTAAAAAGAAGCAAACAAGATAAAGTTGTCCCTACTGGCTCTCTCCCTTGCCTCTATTTCCTTGTTTCTTCTTTTTCTGTGCTATGAGATAGAGCCTCACTCTGTAACCAGGCATGCCTAGAGCCCCATATGCAACACATGCAAACCTTGAGCTGTCAGCAAGCTTTGCCTTCTATCTCCTGCATGCTTAGATTACTTGCCTTTTGACAGAACTGTATAGATATTACAATCTATGCTATTATCAGTATAATATGTGTAGAAAATCCACCTTCCCTTTTTTTTCTTGTGCAATAGCCAACTTTAAAGTGTCCTACAGTTTGAATTCTGAGGGTTAAGGAAGGTCACACAAGCAAAGTTCATATAAATTGAAACTGTACATAAACTCAAAGACAAGCCTTGTCTGGAAATAAGCAAAGTCATATGATCAAAACTCATATGACTTCAAATTATGTATGAACTCAGGGAAAGGCTTGGAAACATTTCTGAATTACAGAAGTAAGGCAATGGTTTATCTGAACTAAACCTGTCCTTTTTACTATACCCAAGAGGGGTAAGAAAGTACATTCTAAGACCAAGTCCATGCTTAGAAGAAACAGAGGTCATACGACTCTGTGTTGTTTCCTTGGAGTTTTCTCACAAGCTCTCAGAATTCCCCTCACACAGTTCCATTCTTGGACCATGTTCTGATATACTAAAGACAATTAATTGTAGACACGATACTGGTTGATGTAGAAGGTTAATCCATGTGTAAGCTTTCAGTAGTAAAGGAGAATCTCTCTTTAAGGAAACAGTTTTCTCGAGTGTTAGAGACAATATTTCTTAGCAAATTACCCATTTCTTTCCATCTAAGGAGCAATTTATTTCATCAATTTTTACATTAATTTAAAAATAAGATACAATAAATCTCTTTTTTTATTGGATATTTTATTTATTTACATTTCGAATGTTATCTCCTTTCCCTGTTTTCCCTCTGGAAAAATCCTATCCCCTCCCCCCTTCTCCTGCTTCTATCACGGTGGTCACCCACCCACCCACCCACTCCCACCTAACCGCCCTGGCATTCCCCTACACTGGGGCATCAAGCCTTCACAGGACCAAGGACCCCTGCTCCCATTGATGCCAGATAAGACCATATTTCTTTTATATATATATATATATATATATATATATATATAATAACTAAAACGCACTCACACTTGGCAACTCTATAAATTTTTCCATTCTTATGAAAGTAAAAAAGCATTAAGTATTACATTTGTAAGATTTTTATTTTAATGACATCGAGGTTGAGTATATAATTCAGTCATCTTGAAATCTTCACACTGATTCCCACAGATTTTAATTCTAGGGGATAAGGGGGAGAAACTGGGTTTTGAGGCATCTGGATTTCCTTTATTTGGTAATCTTTAGAAGAGATTTTATTTTTTCCTCAAGTAAAACAATTTCTCGAAGATATATTTCAGAAGTGATAGGGTATTTCTCGGTGGAGCATTCTTATACAGACACATTTTACACTTTTTTTTCTGTCCTATTGTCCTGTGGCTGGCTGCTGGAAGACTCAGCTGATTCCATTTAGATTGCCTATCTACTGGCTGCAGTAGCTCCAGGTACAAAAAGGACTAGGTCCTTTTGTTCCTCAGAAGGTACCATGGGAATGCAACCAAACTCAACAAAGATTAAGAATGCAGAAAGGAGCAAAGAGAATCAAAGATAACATATTTAAATTTTAAAGAGGCTAAACCATTTGTAAGAGTATGGAGAGGGACCATTTCAGGGTCAGCCTCTATTGTGTGGCGGAAGGAAAACTGCAGCTATTCACCAGCATCCAAAATTTACTTTAAGTTTGGGTATAGGTGAGTCAACTTTGGAGAGTCTGTTTGCTGCTAGAGGGGGGAAATGCCTCTGCAGTGTGAGGCATTACACACATTCTTCTCCAAGGCACTTTCCCCTGTATTTCATCCTCATTTCTCCTATTTCTTCCTAGTATGTTTTATAGGATTTTTGCTACAGATTTATAGACTACAATTGATTTTTCCTTCAAAACCCCAAAGTCATCCATAACATTTAAAATATAAATTTGTAGGTAAACATACCCTCCCTCCCTCCAAAAAATCACAAATCAAAGCAGACAAATTCTAAATAAATCAATATGAAATCTGTATATATATTTTTTAACATGATGATGTGAGGTTTTGTTTCTTCCTGTCTCTTCTGTTCCGGGGACTGTAGGACTGTGGTGAGCCACTAAATAATACCACACAAAGCACACAAATACCAGGTCTGGGCAAGAGCCACCTTGTAAATTGAAACTGTAAGCTTTCTCCCAAAACTGGTTTGAGCTGTCAAAAGGATAATTATGTGTTAGTTCCATGGGAATTGAAGAGGGACCTGCATTCATTATTTTTTTCTATTTTAAGTATAAAAATTTTTGTGAATGATAATCACCATCTTGTTACATCAACTAAAAATCAAATTGCTATTTGTATTGCATTTAATCCAAGAGTATAAGAGGAGGGAGGGGAAAATTGCAATCTTCCAATTTTGAGCTCCAAAGCAGAATCTTTTAACACATGGAATCTTTCCAACAAATTCAGTCGCATGAAGTTTCTTCTGTCCCTCTGCAGCCTGTTTTCCTTGGCATTCAGCCACTAGAAATTAAGACCCTGTTTCCTTGGCAACGATAACTGTGCACACATCCTCACAAGCGCTCCCTCATTCAGATTGTTAGCTATACAAATAAAGTTTCACAAAGAGATTGCTTCAGAATAAAAGAATAAAAGAAAGACTGTTCCCATCTATTGTGACAGGCCTTAAGGTATTATTCACAGTACCTCCAATTGGACAATGTGTTTTTGTGATGAACTGAATTACCTTAGATTGGTTTTCCACATTTCTTTGTGCTTGGGATAGCAGAATAAGCTTTTATACTCTATTTAATTCCCTCCTCAGTTCCATTAGCATCAATCCTATTTCTCGTTAGTTTGTTTTAAGGGAAATGTACTTGTTAAGTTGCCATATTACCTTTTAGGTTACCATTTCTGACTGGAATTTTAAGTATATCTCATCACTTTAAAGAGTGAATTGCAGTTTTTGTTGGTTCCACTTTTTCCCCCATGATGTGTACCTAAGGAAAAAATATGGTATAATGTAAATTAATTAATTGTGGTTGAATTATTTTGAATTTGAGGAGAGAGCTTCAGTGAGCTTGCACCCAGGATAGATTGTTTGTTAGATTGCTTTACTCAACACCCATATTTTTGTGGTGAAGATAACTGGGGTGGTTGATTTTCTACTTATTAGAGAAAGGTTGATAACCATATCTCAGCTTGATAAATAATGAAGATTGTTATAATTTTAAACACAGAACGGCCAGACAGCTAAGCTGATGTTCTAGACTTAAGATCTCAGCGTTATCGCATTTAAACTATTGTTTTCTGAATCCATCCTCATCAGATTTGGAATTATCTTATATCCAGGCCTTCCAATGTGGGGTTGATGGTTGCTATCCTGGGTGCTGAAAAACAGTCTTCTCCCGATGGATACTTTTTAAAATTCACACTTTGCCAGAATCAACTCAGTCTTCAGTTATCAGAGACTCAAGAACAAGTGAGCCTCTTCTTAAAATGGTGGGAATAATTTTCTATTTTATAGTTCATTTATTGTATAGTTAGGTTATAACCCTACCCTGCTGAAAGCACACTCGGTGTGTTGACAGAATCTTCCTGATGCATATTGGCATATTTCCGAAAGCTTAGTATGAATAACACTGATGATACTATGATTTTATTTTTTATTTATTTATTTATTATTTATTATACTTATTCATTATAATATAATAATTACTATGATATTGTATTTAAGGCTGAATGTACAAACACATGTTTATTTCTACTTCAATTAGAACCTGTGTCTGCTTTTATCTTTTAAAAAAATAATCAGTAAGCTGTGGTTGATTCCAAACTCTCAGTCAGCTAATGTCCACTCCAAACCGACACTTTCATGTATAATAGTCTTCTGACAATTACAAAACTTCATATATGTTTTAATTCTGCCCAGGTTCTTAATGCTTACCAACATACGCATAAATTCATTATAAAGAGTGCATTTATGAATTCATTTTTATGTTTGAAAAATGCTTGACGTTTGAAAAAAAGAGAAATGTGTTGATATAGTAGATTATACATTGTGTGGCTTCAGAGTAGGCTCAGATCAGTCATCTGACATGCTACTAATTTAGAACAAAAGGGCAAATTTTATTCTCCATCCAAACATCCACACTCAGTAATCAGCCTGGACTATTTTAAGCTTTATTACCCTGTGTCTTTACTCTTGATGTTTTAATTTTAACTCTGCTGTTATTGATCTACTATATCCTCTACAGTATGATTCAAATATCACATCCATATACCATGACTCCTTCAGAAGGAGTATATCTTTCCTCCCTATAGAACTTCAAATTTTTTGTATATCTCTATTATGACACTGCCATCGTCTATTTTTAATGAGGGGAGAATATATTTTGCAGCAATTAACTGGATGAACTTTGTGTTAAGTTGGCCATATTATAATAATCATTCATCCTCCCCTTCCCTAACACATTTTAAGCTCCTTTGGGGGAAAGAATAGACATATTTGCTGAATTAATAGATGATCAGAAGAACAATTATTCTGAGCTAGCAAAATCCATTCTGCTTATTTTCTTCCTAAAATATGAAACAGCTGGTCAGAGTTAAAGGTTCCCTAGAGCAATTATTTTCTGTGTAATTCATTTAAAGTCATATAAGAAGTGATGATGTCAGTCTATTTTATTTCCACTCTTTGGAAATAAATGCCTGACATGTGGCTCATTAGGAAAGACATTGCTCTACAGACTTGAAGACATGAGTTGCATCCTCGGAACCACTAGAAAAGTAGAGAGAATTGATTCTATAGAGTTGTCCTCTAACCTCCGTAAAGCCACCATGGAGTACGAATTTCCAACATGTACTCACTATACACTAGTGATGTTGGTGGTGGTGGTTGTGCTGGTTTTTATGGTGGAGAGGATATTTAACCATTTCTTAGGCTCTTTTTGAGGCTGATACCCACATATTAGCTTCTAAACTTTGGCATACTTTTTTGAGGCTAGAAAGCCTCATGTGTAAACTAGTGAAGAATATTGATGGTAGGGGAACTAATATATTAAATAATATATAAATAACAAAGTACTCAATTTGGATGCTGATAGGAAAAAACAAGGGTTTATTAGTTTTCATCCTTTGAGGCCCTTGCTGCCAGGAATAAATACTCTCAGTTATTATTCTGTATTATAATTATCTTGTCTACATATAACCAGCCTAGCAGGCAAAATAGTAAGAAGCCTGGGCCTCAGATTTTTAAACTTTTGCACAGGAGTCTAGTTCTTCTATTTTCTTCCATCTTTTTACTGAATTTAATGTCAATGTTAGGCATGATTAAGTGAGATGAAGGTGCCAGGGTGTAAGCATAAAAGATCAAGAACCAGTATGAAAAGAAAGAAATTTTGACCTGTGCTTCACTCTGTACATGGAATTGTACCAAAAGATTAAATTGATGTATCAAATATGGCATGCTGTTTAATAGTTGTAGCACTACTCACTGCCAAAGAATCTTTGAAGTAATTTTCTCTTTAAGAGCAGCAGATCACACTGCCTTCTCTTAAGGCTTTTTATAAGGGAAATGACCTAATTATGACCTTTAAAGAAACCTCATAGTCTGCCTTCCCTTTCAAAGATGGCACTTGGGTTTGAGTCACTAGGTACTGGGGGAGAGCATTCAGAAGCAAGCCCAAAGGGAAGACTAATCTGGGGGAAGCTCTCAAGCCTGTCTATACCCATTTGAGCGAAGTTCTGGCAGTGTCACTGGCTCTTTGTTTCCATCTGAGCATCAGCAAGCTCACAAGGCTCTTATTCTTGTATCTGTGTTCACTTCAAAACAACTCTTACAGACTATAGTTTAGACCCTGCCACTCTTTGTCCTGAAACATGAAGTGAAGGCCTGAACAGGCCTGAAGACATGAGTTCAATCCTCAGAACCCCTGGAAATGTAGAGAGAATTGATTCTACATAGTTGTCCTCTAACCTCCATAAAGCCACCATGGAATGTGAATTTCCAACTCATACTCACCATACACTAGTGATGCTGGTGGTGATGCTGGTGTTGTTGTTGATGGTGGTGGTGGTTTTATAATGCAAAGCAGATTTAACCCTTTCTTAGGCTCTTTTTGAGGCTGATACCCATATATTAGTTCCTATACTTTGGCCTTTTTCTCAGAAGGGATAAATGTAGGAGAGATTACAGTATCTTTAATGATTTACCATTTACCCCCAAAAGAAGACAAGTATATATGGTGTTTGATGTATCAAGAAGAAAAATGCACAGCATCCTTAGATATGAAGCATGAATGAGGGCCAGGAAACTGGCTGACAGTACATAGCAATTGAAACTATATTGGGGAATTAGCACTGGTCTCTTTGCTTTATTCACTGTGTGGCTTGGGAGAGGATCACCATAGTACACTTTCCTCAAAAACCCTAAGAAACATTCTTTTCTATAGATACTGGAGTAAAAGTGACATGTATGGGAAGTAAAGGAATGGAAATTACTGAAACAAATATGTGAGGTGTGGTAGATACTCCAAAACATGAGAAGAAAAAGCAGTCATAGGTTCGAGGTGAACAAACCTTAACGAGTTATGAACCCAAGTCCCAGATCAGCAATAAAGCCTTAAGTCACAAAATGGTTGCACTTAAGGAGATCAATAGCATGGAGATTTTTAAAGGGCAATGTGATGTATATATTAACCTTTGTGACTAACACTGAGGACAACTTCAACCAAAACAAACATGATTTTCATACTCATACGTCTAAGTATTAGGTGGGGAACCTCAACCATTTAAATATGCAGAAGGCCTGATTGCTTAAGGGTGTGGTACTAACTATACATATAAGGGAAGGGTTGGAAAATCAAAGAAAATGAATAAGAGAGAAATGAGATTTAAAGAATCATAATTGGCTAGGTAGAAGAATTAGAAATGGAGAAAAATGTATGGACCATTCTAAATAATACTAATAATTAATAAAAACACAGACTATTCAAACACTGTGAGTTCTTTACACCGGCAGTGAGTAGATGCAGAAGCAGGAGGTAGGATTAAGTTGCAGAAAGAAAAACATTTTGTATAAACAATAAACTTCCAAATGTTCTGTTCTGTTTTATCACTGTCATTATTAACCTCCAGAATCCAGTTAGTGCTTTGTTTCTTTGTTTGAATGTTTGGGGTTATTTTTGTTTGTTTGTTTTGTTTTTTGTTTTTCATGACAGGGTTTCTCTGTGTAGCCCTGGCTGTCCTGGAACTCACTCTGTTGACCAGGCTGGCCTTGAACTCAGAAATCTGCCTGTCTCTGCCTCCCAAGTGCTGGGACTAAAGGCGTGAGCACCACTGCCTGGCACAGTTAGTGCTTTCTATATACACATTGGCTGTCATTTGGAGGAAAGCAACCTACCAGCAGTGATAAACCCAAATGACAATGACTCCCCCTTCCTCAGCTGCTCACTTGCACCAATAGCTACTATGAACTCAGTGGAGCCTTGAGAGACCATCCCAAATCTGTGCTGGGATGTTGACTAGCTATGCATGTGTTGTGCAGGAACCACCAATGCAGTACCTTGTCACAGCCCTGTGATGGAGGCATCACATGTTTTTCTTCATACGCTCTGGGTTTTAAATAGTTCCTGCTCACTCTTCCTTGACGTTCTCTGAATCTTCAGTGAAAGGAAGTTGATATACTTTATCCTTCTACAGCTGAGCACTCACAATAACCTTGTGCCTGCGATTTGGTCAGTTAGAAAGCTGCATTACCACTACACCCAACAGGAAAGACATGCTTTCCCGACCAAAGTTCAGAACAGCATAGCTCTATGGGTATAAAGAGATACTTTAAAAACAGTTTGAGAAAAAATGGCTATTTAGTCAAACATTACTAACAGTTTCACTTGTAGGGTCTCTGATCCCCACAGTTATGGGCTTTGGCCAGGTTTACAATACCAAGCATTAAGCTGATCTGTGAATCAGGCCTCAAATCCAATCAGAAAGCAGCTAATTACCATGATAACTATCAGACTGCCATTGTACCAATGAGCATATAATTCATTTCCTTCTCTCTGATTTCATTATTATAATGTTTCTTCTCAGACTAAAGAGTAGCCCTCTGCTGAGCACTTCTTTCCTTGTTGTGATGTTTTCAGTGCCTAGAACAGATCCTAGAACAAACAGGACACCAAGGGCTATGTGCTGAGAGAGGTGAGCAGCAATTTTCTTCTCATATATTTTGAGAGGTTCCCTGGGGAGCACATCTTCTGAGCACTTCCAAATAGAGAGACTTCTCATCAAGGCTGGGAAAACTACCCCCTGGTGTTTTGGAACAGTTCCGGAGAGGAGTAAAAGCGGAGGAGTATTTTTGTCCTCAGCTGTTCATGCATATTCTTACTTTCTCTCTAGATATCTATTACTGCATACCCAGAGAATAAAGTGTTTCAGTCTGACTCCTAACACTAATTGCAATCAGGTTGCAGTGATGACAGATGCTGGGCCCCTGTGCTCTTGGAGGATGTGCATGTGGTGAGCTTATCAATGCCTAAATGGAGATGTTTTCAATTGCTAGTGAGCTCAGCAGTTAACAGGCTCTTATTCATACATGCATCTCTATGCATGTGTGTGTCTGGGGGTAGGTATACCTCTTATTTGTCATCATGTACATCTTCAATCATTTCCACATTCAAGAAAGTTAAAGTAGCAATTTCCTACTTTTGTTAGTCATTTTTTTCATCACTGTGATAAAATATCCAAGTTAAGTAAACGTAAGGAAAATGTCTTTTGCTGTGTTCTTCCCGAGAAAAGAACACTTCTCCTGCTTCCAGCTTTCCTTGGTTTCCTGTAGGTTTTTTTTTTTTTTTTTTTTTTTTTTTTTTTTTTTTTTTCGCAAGGTTGAAGCTCCAGGGGCTTCTTTGACCCAGTTTGGTATGTCCATTGGTTTCATCCTTGTTCAGCTCACATATTGTGGGGATCATACTGGTGAGACTATACTGGTGTAGCTTCCAGTATTACTAGGACACATAATCTCAAAGGAAGCGCCGTGATCCTCTGGCTCTTAACATGTCTGCCCCCTATTCTTCAATGTTTTCTGACCCTTAGGTACAGGAATGTTTGACAGATATATCTACTGGTACTGGACTCCAAAAATCTATATTTTTTGATTGGTTGTGGTTTTATGTAGTAGGAAACATTCATTCCCTAAAAAAATACATATAACAATAACATCATACAGACTGAGTGGGGGCATATATGTATATACATGCACATATATGCATACAGTAACAGTAATGATAAAAGAGGCTGTGAGTTTGAAGAAAAGTAGGAATGAATTTATTAGAGGGTTTGGAGGGAAGAAAGAGAAAGAAAATTCAGTAATTATATTATGATCTCAAAAATTAGTAATAAAAACATTAATTTTGACATACAATTTGAAAGGTTTCTTCCAAAGCTCTTGGTCCTATTGCTGTGGCTCTCCGGCAAGGCAGAATATGATTGTTAGAAAGAGTAACACACTGCCAGTTAGAAAGGTGAGGAGAGAAAGAGAGGGGGAAGGAGAGAGGGAAGGAGAAAGGTAAAGAGTAGCAAATGGAGAAGAAAGGGTGACCAAAAAGGGGAAGAAGAGTCTCAGGACAAAAGACACATTTCACAGATATCCTTCCAGTGATGCCCTCCCTAAAAGCTCATTCAGCTATGAACACACTACTAGATAAATCCACTGATAAAGTTCAACACCATATGATCCAATCTCCTCTTGATAGTGCCATCAACTGAGAAGCAGACTTTCAATACATGGATATTTTAGGTGATCCTTCAGAGCCAAATCATGACACCACATAGTAATACCTTTCTCATTTTAAATCTGTTTGCAAATATCAATTAGGGTTTTTTTTTAATAGTATAACAAGAAAGTCCATAGTTTAGATTGAAACAGGCATTGTTTACTAGTCGGCAATCTCCATTTGCCTCGCTTAATGGTTCTTCTGCTGAGCTTCACTGAGCTCACTCATATATCTGAGATCAGAATTTGGCAACTCTGCTCCTCGATCTGGCTGGCTGTTACAGTAGGATCAATGCAAGTAGCATTGTTGCATCACCCAAAAAGCAATCTGGGTTTGTTCGCAGGGCATCTCAGAGTCTACAGAGTATAAATAGAAATGGAGCTACAAAGTGAAGACGGCTGCCCAGATCAGGAACTCACACAGACTAACCTAAATTCTATTGTCTAGAAGAAACCACAGCCAACCCAACTAAAGAAATAGAGAAGTAGATACACACACACACACACACACACACACACACACACACACACACACTCCTATCCTTACACACCTGTCTCCATTTTGTTTTTTTAAATAGAGACTTGTCATGTATCCAAAGCTACCAATCCTCCAATCCTTGATTCTTCCTCCCAGAAGTTCTGAGATTACAGTTGTATCCAGTTAAACTGTCTGGGTACTACCAATAGGTGAGATGAAGTACAAAGAATTGTGACCATTTTTCTATAGTCCAGTGCAGTACATGTAAATTACAAAAACATCTTTCTTTGCTAAGTTTTAAAAATATTCTTTCAATATTCCACTGAAATTTAAAGAATAGGTTTCACCTATATGGTCATACATACCTTCAAATTTCTTCAGTATAACAAAAATATATACTAGTAACATTTCTTGATATCGGGGCTAATATAAATTTCAAAAATGATAATTATCTATATTTTAGGTGTTTAGCATTAGGTAGCAATCATATGTTAATTCAGGGAAACTGAAGAAACTTGTAAAGCCAAACCTGATTAGACTGTGGGTCCTCTAGAATCTGCAGAACAGCTTGTATGCTGAAACTAGTTCCCGAACAGCACTCTGAAATATGCCAGTTCTACAACAATTTCCTCTGCCAAACCCACCTCCATGGTTAAGTGTTAACTAGTTTCCCCACTTTATAGAAATATGTCTGTGTTGTTTTCAAAGTACCCTTTACAACTCAAGCCATGGTCTGTATGTGCCTGTCAGTTCTGAACTAAACTTATTTTATGGTATTCAGTAACACACACACACACACACACACACACACACACACACACACACAGAGAGAGAGAGAGAGAGAGAGAGAGAGAGAGAGAGAGAGAGAGAGAGAGAGAGAGACAACATTCCCGTTGCCTTCCCAGACACAGTCTCTCAAAGTAATCCTAACTATGAAACTAATTAAACATATATAGCATATTTAAAATAAAATTGCTGATCTGCTTGCCCTCCCTTCCTGTCTGTAACATCTTGCAATGGTTCTTTTGCTTCAGGCAAGTTTCAATTTTAGGAAATACAGACTTTGTAAATGAATTCTTTTACCTAATTCCTGGCAGCAAGGGATTCCCTCCCCTATCTTGTGTGTGTGTGTGGGGGGGGGGTTTCAATCAGAATTAATACTTTAATTTAAAAATATTATTATATTTTGACAACAACCATCTAAGCCACCACTTCCCTCTTGGCTGTTCTGATCTACCATTCAAGCATATGTATTCTTTAAAGTTGAAAGCTGTTTTTTCTCTAAGCCCTACCAGAAAATATTTTATAGAAAAAAATGTGTATCTTCCCATGCTTTTCCTAAGCTGATTCTAATTGACTGGTCCAGTCCAGGGACAGAGCTGTTGCCAGCATGTCCTCTGTGGCAAACCACGGAAGCTTTCAAAACCTCAGTGGGAGGAATTAAGGTGAGCTGGAGGAAAAGCTGATGGAAAATTGGAAAGCAGGAGTTTCTTTTTGTCCTACAAGTCTACAGTGGCATACTCACTCCAGTTTGTATTCCTGTGCACACACCCAAATGTCAAAATAAATTATTCCAGGGAAAACAAGCTGGTTATCAAGGTTGACTGTGTTTGACTTTCTGACTTTTCAAAAACTTTCCCTTCGAAAGCTAAATTTATTATGAGTTCAATTCTGATGGCAGAGTAATGTAGCCTGCACTTGACTTCTCGCAGTGAGTGCTGATAAGGTACCCTTACTGAGAGATTCAGCCTATACTGGAAAAAAACCTAAAGACAATCAGGTTTTGGAAGAGTTTAGCTTTTTTAGATACCAATATCCCCTTGTCAGTGGGCATTCTTGTATCCACTACCCAGGAGATTTAATTGAAAAGCTTAAAACACATAGAATCAGTGGGGGAAATCCCCAGGAATTTAAGAATGATGAAAAAGTTTAATCTTTGTCAATGAAAAGTTGTTCTAATTTACTTTTCACACTGTGAGGTATTACGCTGTGCAGCATTTACAAAAAAAAAAAAAAAAAAGAAAGCAATTAGAAGCCATTTTTCCCCTTTAGCAATAGCCTTGGAGTGACCTCTTTCAAATCATGTATACAGTTTATTTTGAAGTATGCATCTTACTTTAATTTTGTAGATTAATATTTGCTAGAAATATATAGCTTTTAGCAATTTCAGAACTAATTAATCAAAAGCCAAAAAAGCATAACTCCAAATTCTTTTCCAGAGTGAGCATTCAATCAATAATAGAGACATATAACTGTTGAGAGAAATAGCCTGGAGGAATAAAGATGTCAATGTGGGTGTTGAATTGGAGTGAGCATCAGGACATGGCCAGCAGTAGCTTCTTTGTATTGCCTTCCCTCCTTATTTCATGGCCTTAGGTCTGCAATGAGTCTCATAACTTTGTTTTATTCCCCCTTTAAAGAAATTCTTGTGCTGGGCAGTGGTGGCACATGCCTTTAATCCCAGCACTTGGGAGGCAGAGGCAGGCGGAATTTTGAGTTCTAGGCCAGCCTGGTCTACAAAGTGAGTTCCTGGACAGCTAGGGCTACACAGAGAGACCCTGTCTGGATAAACAACAACGAAGAAGAAGAAGAAGAAGAAGAAGAAGAAGAAGAAGAAGAAGAAGAAGAAGAAGAAGAAGAAGAAGAAGAAGAAGAAGAAGAGAGGAGAGAGAGAGAGGAAGGAAGGAAGGAAGGAAGGAAGAAGGAAAGAAAGAAGGAAAGAAAGAAAGAAAGAAAGAAAGAAAGAAAGAAAGAAAGAAAGAAAGAAAGAAAGAAAGAAAGAAAGAAAGAAAGAAAGAAAGAAAGAAAGAAAGAAAGAAAGAAGTTCTTGTGAAAATATTATGGGCCTACAGTTGAAAAAAATAAACTATGATTGAGGAAACCATTCAAGGGTAACCACTTACCTCTTGACCTCCTTTCATGCCTACCCACAACTATACATCCTACTAGTTCTTGCATTGCCTGATGTATGTAATGTAATGTAATGTTCATTAGCATAAAGTGACAGAGAACCCAAAATTTAAGTTAAAAGAAATTAAGTGCTAAGGTAGGCTTAATCCCAATACAGACATGAATCCTAAGGTTTTCTGCTAAGGTCCAACTTTGTTGTTTTTCTATGGTTCGAACATTAAACATTGAATTTAGAGTCCTTTTCAAATAGCATGAAATATGTTTTAAAGACAATCAACAAGTTTTAACTTAAAAATGTATGTATTCCTCTCTTCTGTTCATAATACAGTCATAATCACTTTCCCCTTCCTGTGATATCTTGAATGTAAAATGTCCCCCATGGGCTAATGGATTTGCATTTTTGGTTCCCAGCTTGTGGCACTATTTGATTGGATTGTGGGACCTTCAGGAATTGGAGGCTTGCTGGAGGAAGGCTTTGAGGGCAGGATTTGAGGATTCACAGCCTGGCCTCATTTCTTATTATCTCGCTGGTTCAGTATTGATGATGGGGGGTGATGAGCTGGCCTCGTGTGAGGTCACAAATACTTCCTTGGCATTTTGTTCTGGAATAGTAAGTCAAAATAGACCCATTCCCCTTCACTTGCTAGTTTCAGATATTTTTATCACAGTAGAAAAGTAAGATATTGCACATCACAGTACCATCCTCTTATCAAAACATTTCTACATTACAAATAATCTACAGACCCTAAACAAGATGGGTGACATCTGTCCTTGCCTCATTTCCTGTATCTGTTATAGTATTCCTACCTGTTTTTATACTCTAGTATTCACATCTGTAGTGGCTTGAAAGCAATGGCCCTGATAGGCTCAGATTTAAACACTGATTACCAGTTGGTTGTGCTGTTCAGAGACGTCCAAGAGGTAAGACTTTGCTGCAGGAAGTTGCTGGGGGTTGACTTTGAGAAAGAAAGCCTCTTGTCACCTGCACATCTCACTGTCCTTCATGCTTGAGTGTGAAGATGTGAGCTCTTAGGTTTCTAACACTGTTGCCGTGATGGACTCATCCCTCTGAAATCTAGCCCCGAATAAACTCACCTTTAGATAAATTGCCTTAGTTAATAGTATTTCATCAGAGGAACATAAAAATGACTAATACAGCATCTTCAATACATAATACCTGACAATTGCTATTCTAAAAAGCCCATGTTACTTAAAATGCTTGACTTTTGTCTGTTCAGTTCATGCGTCTTGCCAGTAGCCAATACTGGAAAAGAAGAGGACCCACACTACCAGGACATAAAGAGTTTACATGATAAATGTTTAAGTGCTACAAAATACATTGTCTAAAACAAAGAAACTGTAGCAAGAAAATATGGAAGATTGATGATTTTTTTTAATCTGTGTGTATCCTGAGGAAAAAAATAACAGAAGGCCTATTTGAAACCATTTCTTAAACTGTGTCTGGCATCTCCCATCCCTTTTCCATTGTCTCCTCCCATTTCTAAGCCCATTTTGATGACATTCATCAATATGAATGGAAAACTGATTAGCATGGTCATGGTAAGGGTTGTCCATATGCCTAAGGCTAACCATGTTGTGAAGACAGTAGAGCATGTCAGGGACGCAGGCCTTGTCTCTGGATGGATAGTCTTCTTCAGTGACTTACACTCTGTCTTCTGGGAGAAGTAAGATTTAATTATGGATTGGATTGGAAATTTTTAGAGTTCAGAAATAATGTTAAACTTTTAATTGTAGAACCTAATTAGATTGTTATTAAAATCGTAAAATATCATATCATTGGTTTATATATGTCTAGTTAACTTCTAATTACTATCGAAGAAATTACTTCCGAAGTGGATTTTCTGCAATTAGTGTGCACCTATGTCTAATCTCCTGTTTCTATAAAGAGCCCACCAAGGATGTGCTATATTTCCATGCAGTCTTAACTTAAGTGTGAGAATGATTTCACTTGCTCCCTTTTAAGAATGTCAAATTACCCTTTAGGGCTTCATTGAGTAGGATGAAGGCAAGGTACTGAAGTGTCCCTTTCAGAATGAGTTCATCACCAATGTTGCCAATGAAAGACAATGGAACACCAGTTCTAAGTTTCTAAAATGTATGGAGGCACTCAGAAGAAAAACATTAATACCCCTCACTAGCATCTATATGGAAACCTTGTGTGGCTTATAGAACACATGAGGCCCTTGAAATGTCAGAGCATATTTCCCTAATGTTAGAAGCATGAAACGAAATGCTGATACTCTCTACGAAATACATGGAGAGAGATCATTTTAGTTACTATTCTATTATTGTGAGGAGATGTCATGAGCAAGGCAACTAATAGAAAAACGTTTCCTTAAAGGCTTGCTTACTGTTTCAGAACCTAAGTCCATGGCCATCATGGTGAGGAGCATGGTGGCAGACAGACAGAGACAGACAAACAGATGCATGAGCACACACACACACACACACACACACACACACACACACTTACAGAGAAAGAAAGAGACAGAGAGAGAGAGACAGAGAGACAGAGAGAGACGGAGGCTGCTAATGGCTTTTGAAACCTCAAAGCCTACCTCCAATGACACACCTCCACCAACAGAGCCTCATCTCATAATCCTTTCTAAATTACTGGGGACTAAGCATACAAGTATGTGGTCTTATGGGGGCATTCCCATTCAAACCATCACATGCACCTACAGAGAGTTTATTGATTTGGGATTTGTTTACTTAACAATGCTGCTTTAGGGTGATGGGAGAAAACAGAGATAGACTACTTTGATTTTTCCTAGAACTTGTTAAACTGTGAGCCTTACACAGATGTACTCACTTCTTAGTAATTCATGATGGATCTTGTCTAGCTAGCATTTCAATATATTTACTCTCCCTCCACTAGAAAGTTTTATATCTCATAATTACTTTGTTTCTTAATTAAGCCACATCCATTGTATCAAGTTTTAAAAATTGTCCTTGGGAAATTGTGTATGCTTGTTATTAGTTTTGAGCCTTTTAGAAAAGCTCCTTGTTCAATTCATATCTATTACTTGATTACCCTATGCCAAAAGCTCTGGCAGTCAGATCCAGAATATCATGACAAATTCTGAATCTGTCAGAAATGTGACAGTGGGCACGACAGAGTGACCGTCCTGAAGCATGCACACTCCTCATGGCAAGCCCCTAAAAGACGACTCTGGTTAGGTTTCTAGAACTCTGCATGGCTGGGTGTGGCTGCATTTACAAGTGTGTGGCTTCTGTGAAAGACAGTTTCAAGGCATTCATTGATCATGGCTGGGAGACCAGGCTTCCAGGGAGTCATGACTGCCAACACTGATGTTCCTGGATGAGGGTAAAAATGGCTCTCTGATGGCTAGGGATTATGGAGGCTAGCAGCAGGCTGCCTTCTCAGATGAGAAGCCAATGCCACTTTCAGGAACAGAAAGCCTTCTTGGATGTTGAAAAGTGCCACAACGTATCTGGAGTTAATATTTAATTGAAAAATATTAAGAATTTTGGCAAAGGAGACAGTTAAGAGAAACTGATATTGAATGAATGCTTATCATGCACTAATTGCCACATTAAAATAAATATCAGCTCTACATGACTTGAATTGAGCGATCCTGAGATATCAGCAGGCTGAAAGCAAGATACACTGTACTGTCATAGTCAGCCTCACCCAGGTGCCCGTTTTTGTCATTATCAGAACAAAGAATCCTTTGCTTCATGTCAGAGATTGCCACTAATGCTCCTGGTAATGACCATGGATGTTTTTCCACGGAAATGTCTGTAGCTCTGTGACACGGAAATGAGTCCCTTCATTTTGGAGAAAAATGCACTATATAAATTGCTTCTCACATTTCTATCTAAAAGGCAGCAGAGGCTCAGAACTAACCTAAGAACTCTTGAAGAAACAGAGCCCAGGCTTCACTGCACACTACCATGGGGTAACTTGTACAGAGATAACAAGAACGCTCTTGAGGTCTGACTAGCAGAACCTAAATCTTATTCTATCACGGGCCCAGCAACAAAAACATATAAACACACAAAACCTTTCAGCATACTTGGCTAAGCAACTGACAAAGTAGAATGGGGAAGGGCGATGTCCACAGAGCTGAATCATGAATATTACTAATGTAGTACTTTTTTTTTTTGCCAAAAATCTAAATACTATATACAGTGATGCAGCTCTTGGCTTTTCCAAGAGCATTAATATGTATTTTGTTAGTTTAAAATCATTTTATGTTTTAGTTTAAATAATAATTTGTAATATTTGAAAGTGTGACATAATTCCATCATTTCTTTTATTCTTTTTATTTCCTCCAACTCCTTTCATGAATGTCCTTGATCTCTTTCCCATTCATAGCCTTTTTTCCTTAATCGTTGTTTTACACACACACACACACACACACACCAAAATACAGAAATAAAACCTTCTTAGTTTATGTAATGTTACCTGAATATGTTAAAAGAAAAGAAAAGGAGAAAAGTGCCTTTTTAAGATGATTCTGACATAAACAAAGGTGGTGTCTGATAAGCAGTATGAAACTACAAACTAGATTGTGACACATTCTTTAAGATGGCAAATGGTCTAGGAGTGCTTCCTTCCCTGCTCCTGCATCTCAGAATGTTCCAGTTTTGAATTAATTAATTTAGCAGCTGATTGTACTCTTAAGCCTAAGAAGTTCTAGGAAGATATGCATAACACAGAAAAATGACAGCATAATCATTAGCAGTTAATTAAAAATGGATTCTAATCTTGATTTGATACACAATGCACAATTACTCTTTTATATGAGTTTCCAAACACGTGTGTCCTTTTAAATGTTCTTTATTATTCTTCACTTTAACTTGATCCTGGGTCAGTTCCAGGCTTTGCAATTTTTCTAGTTAACTCTGTTAAGAAAAAGTGATCACCATTTATTATTAAATATGTCTGATGGCCAACTGGAGGTTAAAATGGATTGGATTCGATTCATGCACCATAAAAAAATAGCATGAGTATGCAGATTTGAGTGTGTGTGTGTGTGTGTGTGTGAGAGAGAGAGAGAGAGAGAGAGAGAGAGAGAGAGAGAGAGAGAGAGAGAGAGAGAAATAGCAATAACACTTTGCAACATCTAGCTATTTCTTTCTTACTTATGTTTGTGGTGTTTTAAATTCATTTCATGATGTAGAATCCACTCTTGAGCTGTTAAGTGAAGGGGAATTCTGGGAGGTATAATTCCTGAGACCCTATGGTTCTGAGATATGAAAGGATGAACAGGTGGACAGCTGTGCCAATCAGACAAAATAATTTGTAGTAGCCAATGCATTATGAGGAAGAAAAGGGCTGCCTTCCTTGTTATCTGATCACTCATGAAGAATTTTCAACCAACAAAAGTAAGATGGTTCCTGATCTCACACAGTGGCATAGCAGTAAGAGGAAAAATAAATTCTTGAAACGACCAGCCATAGTCATTTATTGTCCAGAGAAAGCTGAGTCCACAGTCAGGGACCACAGATACAGGTTTTACTGGACAAATACTTATACTGCCCTAAAGGGATATCTCCTATTCTAAAACATGTATCTTGCTTGGAAACTTTAGTTTTAGATGTGCTACTTAGTCATGCATGAGGACTGCAAAGAAAACAGTAGAATGCTTGAAGAGAGGCCTTGAAATTTTGGACATGGTTTTAAATCAATCAGAAAGCAGATGGGGAAGGAGAGTTACAGTATCAAAGGCTATGGCTAAGACAAGTACCAGTGCTATGATAGTACTGACATATACTAGGTACTAGACAGCCATACACAAGTCACAAGCCATAAAAACAATGCCAAGGGAATGTCTGAACCCATAAAACCCAGGTGTTATAATTCAACATGAGACACATATAGAATGTTGGCTCTGATTTTTCTGAGTGAATGGCAATAAAAAGACAGGAAAATCCATAGAAAGGTAAAGCTAAGAGAAATATCCTAAGTGCAGGAAAATAAGTGATTTAGAGAATAATGGAAGGTAGGCAACAACAGGAAAAAATGACACAGAGCCTCATATTTAACTGGGGTATTTCTCACTGTAAAAATTTTAAATCTAAAATGATACAGAAAACCTAAATAAATATGACTTTGAAAGCATAGTTTGGAATTTTCAAAATATATTTACATCAATCTATGTGTCTAATGTATTTTCAAGGTGTTGTACCCACAATGTATCATGAAAAAGCATACTCACCTCTCTGTGGGAATGAAAACTATTATGATATGAGTTGAGTCTGTGATGAGACGGTTGTGGAGACTTCGTCCCTAAACAAGACAATCAGCAACTGGATTTTGAAATCTGGCTTCTTGAAATGACATTAAAGGGTTTTCTACAGTTTGGGCACAGACAAGTGAAGAGACCTGAATTGTCAAATTGCAATAAAATCACTGGACAACAACTCTTAAAGGTGATCCCTAATGCTTCTCTCTTAGGAAGGTTTGTCCAAGAGAACACGTGATTTTTCTGTTCTGTTCTTCCTCTACCTTCCTATTTCAAAATCCAAAGTGCTACAGGAATGCCAATTCTACTTCTGGCAGCAAGGTAAACTTCAAAACTAAAATTGTTAAATCAGAGGTTAAAAGTGTCAAAGTCAGTGCCAGGAATAAAGATTAGATCTAATTAAGAAGGTCTCAATGATCAAGGAGCCCATTGTGTAATTGGAATGCAGGAGCTTAATTGGTACTTGACTCCTGTCAGATTCCATCTGACACACATCATAAGGTCAGCTCCTGAATATTTTCACTGTCGAGTGATTCTTTATCATTGTGTATATTTGTATTAGCGGTTTTTGTATGACACAAACAGTTCTGTTTTAAAAAATATCCCATATATTGTCATCAAAGAGAATCTTGTTTGAGCTACACATTTTTACTCATAGCTTCGTTTATTCATAGGAGTCCTCTAAAATACAGGGTTCACATTACCTGTTACAAAAAAGAAAACACTCACGATTAACCACATTGGGGAGCACACTGGAGGTCACACAGCTACTATGTGGCAGAGCTCACAGTTGCTGACTCTGCATATATCCAGGACTCCACAGAACGATATATGGGCCTTGGTATCTGAAGGGTTGCTACCCACTCATTTGAGCTTTTGAACACTCTTCTTTTTTCTTTTCTCTCTCTCTCTCTCTCTCTCTCTCTCTCTCTCTCTCTCTAACTTTAAATGTATCTGAAGGGTTGCTACCCACTCATTTGAGCTTTTGAACACTCTTCTTTTTTCTTTTCTCTCTCTCTCTCTCTCTCTCTCTCTCTCTCTCTAACTTTAAATTTTACATTTATGCATAAGGAAACATCAGTTGCTGCATATCACCATGGAAGCCAAAGACACTTTTTATTTCATTTTTGAGAATTTGCCATTAAAGGTGATGGCTTCCCCATAACTAATGTGATAGTTACTTTTGGAGGAAAAATGAGTGTGGAAGAAACTACAGAAAGCTTAGCCAGAGCTAAGTTTACCTCTCCTTCCCTCTGGGGATATTTGGTTTTATTGGGGAGTGTTTTCAGTTGTCATAAACTGCTGGATCTGGTGGCCCAAAGCCAGGAAAGCTGTTAAATATCCCACAATGCACAGATCCATGAAAGCCCTAATGTCTGCAGTGCTGAAGTTGAGAAGACCTACCCGATTGCCGTCTACAATTAGTGACTCCACTGGACAGGGAGAGCTAAACCTGGATAACACGGTGCATTTTATGTTGTGCCTTGTTGCCATCTGTCCATACTGTTCCTTTCCCATTTGAGAAGCCCAAAGGTCTGGGCCTCTCTTCTCAGTCCTATATCACCCAAGCTAGATGTACCTACGCTGAGTAACTTTTCTTGATCAATGCCACATTCACTAGAATTTACATATCTGAACTAAAATTTTCATCACTAATTTATATAATACATAATTTACTAAGTACTGTCTCCTATATGTCATGATCTGCATCTAACTTGATAGATTACAGATAGGACCTCACTAATGCATATACTCCGAGGGAAAAAGATCAATAATGAAACGAGAAAGATAATTATCATTGATGCTTTCCTTGAAATTCGTCAGAGAGAACGCTCTGCTAGAAACTGGGACAAGATTAAGTCCTATAAAGAAGGAAATGTTGAACTAAAATAGAAATGAAAAGAAAAAAAATTACAGAAAAATAGAGACACAACACTTGCTTTAAAAGCACATAAACTAAAAGTAGAATGTTATGAAGATTAGTATGGCCGCTGCACATGGAATGTAAGCAAATTCATGAAGCATTACATTAAAAGAAGAACAAAACCATAAGGATGCAAGCCAGAGAGATGGCTTAGTGGACACAACCTGCGTTTGAATCCTGGCAAACATGTCACGTGTTCACTGTACCATGGCAAGCTCCTAAACAAACTATCTAAATGAATAAATAAACAGATAAATAAAGTGAGAATGCTAGGAGTTTATGTCATAGGACCAGAAAGAGCCAGTCTCTGGAGCAGGGATGAATTTTATTGTTCAAAAACAGTAGGAAGGGCACTGCCGTTTGATTTTATTGAATAAGTGAAAGACAGAGAAGCTAGTGGGAAAACGACACCAGTTCACATCAGTTAAGAGCTCATGGGTCATCGTAGAAGATTAGATTCTCTTTCATTACAACAAGCATTGATTAGAAAGCTGAAAATAAAGAGATGAGAAAAGCCCATACACACTTTGAAAGCTGCCTTTGCCTTTGGGAAATGTCCTTCAGGAGACACCACTGAAATCAGGGAGCCTTTGAACTCACCAGAGATTTTCATGCCTTGGGCCATGATTCATCAGTGCAGATAACAACTGTCCTATTGCACACAAGGAGTTGACATACAAGGGGCTGGATCTGGGATGGGCAGGTTATAAATGGAGCATAAATATCAAAAATGATGCCTAGATGTTTCACTTCTACGACTGAGTTGAGGATAATTGTTTTTAACTATAAAGGAGCATGTGGATGGCTAAGCAAGTTGGAATAAAATATTCTGTGCTCAAAAGGAAATGTTGTGCTCTGTTTAACATGATGCCCAAATTGAATATGTAAAGATTGCAGGATACACAATCCTGGCATAACACAGAAGATCAGGGATAGACACATAAATTCCAAGTTATCATGAAAATGCATTTAAACCCTTTGAACTGAATGTTATCACCCATGGAGAGTTATTTATAGAGAAAGGGAAAGTTACAAGGAAACCCTTAGAAATTCAGCCTTCATTAGTTAACATTGATAATGGGTGAAAATAAAGTAGTATTGTGAATATAAGCAGACATCACAAGATCTTTTAGAGTGATTGAGAAGAGAGTGTGGGAAACCTGAAATATCCTACAGAGCCTTTAGATAGGGCAGTGTGAGCTGGTCAAAGGTTTTCCTGGCATCCTTTAGGTTTGGGTAACATATTATTACTTTTTATTATTCCCTACTTATACTTGATGCTTTGTTCTCTAAAGTCATGTTATTTTTATCTGCTAAACTGTGAAATTATATTTAATAAAATGTGCTTATATTCAAGTATTGCTTTCTAATTAACGTCATTAAGTTTCATATTTCTAGGCAGCTGAGATTCTTTTATGAGGCATAATAATATATTTAGTGTTTCTGGTCACCTGCAAATTCATCTAGTCCTTAGTTTAAAAAAAAAAAAACAATCAGAAGAGGGCCATGGATCTAAAGGGCTGCACTTCACTAGGTTTCTGCCTCTTTTAGACATCATACTTCTTTTTGGGTACCATCAGTGATACAGCCACCAAAGTATAAAAGAATTAAACCTATAGTGTCATTGTTATTTCCTTTTTAAAATCAATTGAATTGAAATATATTTTGACTCTGTAATTACACTAGTAAGAGAAACTGGTGTATTTGCTCCAAAAATAGAGTGAGGTCAGTATGGCTTGTCCTAAGTTAACATCGCGAGACACACGGCAGGGCACAGAATCATTGTTCATTTTCCTAGTGGCTGACCTAGTTTTTCAAATAATATTCTCTTTTAAAAATACATGTCAAAATGTGTAGTTTTGTGAGATTTTCAAAAAAGATCCCCCTGTGTGTATGTGTGTGTGTGTGTGTGTGTGTGTGTGTGTGTGTGAGAGAGAGAGAGAGAGAGAGAGAGAGAGAGAGAGAGAGAGAGAGAGTCTGTGCACCACATGTGGCAAGCGAATGAGGAGGCAAGATGAAGCATCAGATCTCCTAGAACTGGAGTTCCCATGTAGGTTCTGAGCTGAACTGGGGTCCTCTAAACCAGCAGCAAATACCCTAGATTCTATAGCTGTTTCTCTGTACCCTGTGTCTTAGTCAGGGTTTCTATTCCTGCACAAACATCATGACCAAGAAGCAAGTTGGGGAGGAAATGGTTTATTTGGCTTACACTTCCATGCTGCTGTTCATCACCAAGGAAGTCAGGACTGGAACTCAAGCAGGTCAGGAAGCAGGAGCTGATGCAGAGGCCATGGAGGGATGTTCTTTATTGGCTTGCTTCCCCTGGCTTGCTCAGCCTGCTCTCTTATAGAACCAAGACTACCAGCCCAGAGATGGTCCCACACACAAGGGGCCTTTCCCCCTTGATCACTAATTGAGAAAATGCCTTACAGTTGGATCTCATGGAGGCATTTCCTCAACTGAAGGTCCTTTCTCTGTGATAACTCCAGCTGTGTCAAGTTGACACAAAACTAACCAGTACACCCTGACTCTTTTGATTGTTCCTTTTGTTTAATCTAGACACTGGCCTAGTTCATTTTTCAGTGCTTTGTCTGGCCTTCCCATTCCTCAGTCACAATAGGACTGCTATCCTCTAAGATACTCTCAGTTACCTTTCTGCTTGTGTTTCCATCTTGGGGAAGGGATCCGCCATTTACTGAATAATTTACATCCACTAGGCTTCAATAGCCTCTCACTGGTGTAGGTCTTTCTCTTGGCAATCCATCCTTCACAACCACACAGATGAAGTACTCACAGAAAGAATATTTTGTCAGCAAATTATCAGCATATTTTTGAGCACAAGCCATATTTGTTTTGTTAACCTCCAAATGCTAAAAACAGACCTTTTTAAACCACCATTTAATCATTAGCTCCTGGAAGTTGGAAACAGATCACAGCTATGTCACTTTCTAGACTTGAGGCTGAATCTCAATACCTTTAAGGACGTAACAGAGGAGGTCTACTGTGAAAAAGGAAGCTATCTGTTAGATAGTAGCAATGAGGTTGTCATCAAGTAAAGGGTTCTTTCTTCCATTCTTCCATTCCTCCATTCTTCCTCTAACTCACATTCTCTCGCTCTTTTACAGACTTTATTGTTGTTGTTGTTGAATCTTCCTTTACAGTCCAGCTGCTACCCCCTCCAGGTCTAGCCTTTGACTACTCCCCACCCCATACCTTCTCCCTGTCTCCAAACCTCCCCAATCCCTGGGAGCTAAAGTTTCTGGAGGGTTAGGTGCCTCTTCTCTCACTGTGGCCAGACCAGGCAGTCCTCTGCTGTATATGTATTGGGAGCCTCGTATAAGCTAGTGTATGCACCTTCATTGGTGGCTCAGTGTCCAAGAGATCTCTGGGGTTCAGGCTAGTTGAAACTATTGGTCTTCTTATGGGGCCACCTGCCTACTCAGCTTCTTCCATCTTTTCCCTAATTCAACCACAGGGTCCCCGGCTTCTGTCCATTGGTTGGGTGTAAGTATCTGTACCTGACTTTTTCAGCTGCTTGTTGGGCCTCTCATCTCTCAGAGGACAGACATGCCATGCTCCTCCTGTCTGTAAGCACACCATAACATCAGTAACAGTGTCAGGCTCCTGGAGCTTCCCCCTAAACTGGAGTTATTAAAGAATCAAGTAAGTTTTCAGTATCTCAGGTGTGCTGGATAATTTTATGTCAACTTGACACAAAGTCATCTGAGAGTCAGGAAACCCAGTTGTGAAAATGCTTAAGATTGGACTGTAGGCAAGACTGTAAAGTATTATCTTAATTGATGATTGGTATGGGAGGGCCAAGCCCACTGTGGCTGGGCCACTAATTGGGCTCTTGACCTTGGATTCTATAATGGAGTAGACTTAGCAAGACACAAAAGGCAAACCAGTAAGTAGCACTCTTTCATGGCCTCTCCATCAGCTTTTACCTCCAGGTTCCTGCACAGGTTGAGTTTCTGTTTTAGCTTGCTTTGATAATGAACAGTGATGTGAAAGTTTAAACCTTTCTTCCAGAGAAGCCAGAGGGTGGTCAGGAAGAGGATTGGAGGTGAAGCATGCTGAAACAGCATCTAGTTGATGAAGTCTAGGCAAGTAAGGCTAGAATTTAAGTGGCCACTGATGAGGCTATGAATCATCATGGAAATAGTAAGCCAAGATTAGAGAACTTTAATTAAATACTAAATCAGTCCATAATCACCAAAGAGCAAAAGAAAAATTAGAACCAAATAGAGAGGAAACTTTAGACAGTATTTTGTGTTTTTAGTTGAAAATACATGAATTCAGAAATGTTCTATAACCTTGCTTTTTCCTGTCTCTAATGGTCCAGACATGGCCTTTTGGCAAAAAGATTTGAATAGCAATCTAACATATATTATACTGGTGAAAGTAGAAATAACACAAATAAAATATAATTTCTGTGTTCGTCATTCATATATATATATATATATATATATATATATATATATCCATAAGGAGAGTTTCTGCCTCATTTACCAAGTGGCTATTGTTTAAAAACTCATAAGAGATGCAAATAAATTGAAATCCTACTGTTAGGACATATGATTCTTCATGTCAAAGAATATTTAGTAGGCAAAGTACTTTGTATTGAGGTGCCACTTCCAGGCCAACTATATGGTTGACTTATTGAAGTTTCAACTTCACTAAAATCTTAGAGATAGAAAACTTTGCAGCCAGCCCCACAATACCCAGAGACTATGAAAGCTAGAAGATCCTGGGATGATGTCATACTGAGCCTAAGAGAACACAAATGCCAAACCAGGCTACTATACCCAACAAAACTATCAATCATCATAGATGAAGAAAACAAGATATTCCATGACAAAACCAAAATGGCACAATATCTTTCCGCAAATCCAGCTCTAAAAAGGATAATAGATGGAAAACACCAACACAGGGAGTGAAACTACACCCTAGAAGAAGCAAGAAAGTAATCTTTCAACAAACCTACAAAAACATAATTACACCTCTAACAAAAAAATTAACAGGACGTAACAATCACTTTTCCTTAATGTCTCTTAATGTGAAAATTAATATTACCAATATACCCTAATCGATTGAAATTCAAAAATATGAGGAATTAGAAATTTGTTGGCTGTCATCCAGTGGTCTCTCTAATTTGGTAATGGGAGAAATAGGTCCAATATTGTACAATTCATGTACACTTTCTGCTTGTTTGTACATGACAGGGTCTTGCTGTGTGCCACATAATGGTCTTGAAATCATGCTTCTCCTATATCAGCCTCTCTATTAGGATTATTTACTTGATGTTTTTACACTATACTGTGGTTTTCAGAACAGCTTACAAATTTCAAATTTATTTATACAGCCAAAAGAAATGTAGACAATTACTTTTGGAGGTGGCTTGTAAGAGAACAGCAAATAGTGAGACTGAAGGCTTTGCTTGATATTTATAATTATTGTATCAATTTTGATGAAGAGGACTGAATACTTTTCAAAATCATCGCAGCCAAGGAACCAGAATCTTACCCTCACCTAACATCTGTGCCATCCTCCAAGCAGAACCATTGTTCATTGAAACAGTTGATGAATGACTTTATGAATAGACCATCTTAATACACAAAACATTTCTTAAATGAATGTAACCTGTTCCCTGCTGGCTGAGAATGATGACAATCACTCAAGTCAAATAGCTTTGACTGTAGCAGGAAATCTGTATCCAAAAATCGTGCCTACCATTCATTCCTTGGCGCAGCAGAACTGTCAACTCTTAGCTTATCTACTATGAAAGTAAAATCCTTTGATGATGTGAGGGACATTCAAGTACAGCCTCATTACCATGAACTCCAATGTCCACAAACTGTTCTTATTTTGTGTTTTTACCACAGTAAGAGCCAAGATTTTAAGCTCTACTAAAAACAAAACAAACAAACAAACAGATTTTATTTATGTTTATTAAAAAACCAATAGTCATATATTATTTTAAAATATCATACAGTTAATATATTTGGATTTATTTGAAATTTATATTGAGAAAAACGTGGGTAAACAACTTTTATAATATTCATTTTTATTGTTACAATATTTAATAAATTTTAAAGTATATGATAAAAAAAAATGAAAGGCGTTGCTGGTTTTGAAGGGGGTGGCGCTCTCCAGGAAAAGGTAGGGTACAAGAGGAAAAGAAGAATGTCATGTAAGCCCATTTACTCAAAATAGGTTTCTAAATGTTAACAGATTCAGATAAATTTAAATTATGTATCATTTCTCATCATAATACAATAAAACTTAAATAAAAAAACCTTAGAGATAGAGAATGATCTGAATGGAGAATTACAAATTCTATTTAATGTCCTCTGCAAGCCTATGCCCTAAGAGAGCCCTGGGGAGGAAGGTTAAAAGTGTATCTGCCTGCGTGTCATAAGAGGTCTGAGAATGCAGAGTGAGGATTCGAGTTTTCAGACTCTGCCCATATGGTGTTGAAGACACTAGTTATCCTAGACTCTTTCCAGAACATGCACAAATGGAAAAACACAAGTCAGCATTTTTCATTATTTATTTGCAATTGGCCCTGCCTTGTGCTGAAGTACTATGAAAGACACTATTTGTAATTAAATATTTAGTGGAGGAAGATGCCCAAAGGTAAAATGTCTATTCTAATAGAAACATATACTTTAACAAGACTATTACAAGTGCATTTCCTAAAGACTTATACCATGTATAACAGGGCTCAGATACTTGAGAACTGAGTGGTTACAACCAAGGCAGTCATACTATTAATGAATAGTCTCTGGCTATCTGTTTTCATGCTAGGACAGAAGATACAATCCACAAATACGTTTCCTTCTATATCTGTTTTTATAATTATATTTATTTTTCTGACAGAATAAAGAGAATGATACAGAAAGAACTAAAGCTTTAGAATCAAATGTTACCTAGATATATGTCTAATTTTTTTCACTCATGCAGTGGCTGATTTGGGTCAAGATATCAATATTTCTGGTATTAAGTTCCTTATGTTTTAAGTGGAGATTCAACTAACTGTCTGTATTTATTTAGACCTCTTGATATAAGTAGGAATTTGATACAAGTTAGCTTGAGTGTTGTGTACATGTGCATAGAAAACCTTCTAGAGAAAAGCCAGTGAAACACAAGGTTTTTCAAGGTGATAAACCCTGGAGAAATGTACAACAAAAATACAATGATCGGTTAGAACAGAATGAAGGAGTACCAAGAGTGGGTAAAAGTTGAAAAGATACAAACAGCTGAAAAGCATAATTTTACGTAATAACAAAGCCATATTAAATGAACATAAACAGAAATGAGAAGGAACACAATCCACTTCATATTGACAATGGTTCATATTGAACTTGATTGACAATGGTTGCTGAGAGCTTATGGCCATTGTTTCAAATGTGATGCAAGGATAATAAACACCTATATTGCCCCACAAAAGAGTAATGGCAACTGATTTTCACCATTGAATAAACTTATCACAACTAAGTACATGGTGATTGCAATTGAATGAATAAATCTGTTTTATAAACCAAAAATTCATATTCTAGATCCCTAAGCAGCAGCATGAGGATATTTGGAAATGAGGCCTTTGAGAAGTACTCATGGTAAGATGAAATCATAAGGATGGTTTTAGACTAAGAAGCTGATACTCCTACAAAAATTTTGCTCTCTTCTCTCCCAGGAGAGAAGATCTGTCTTTTGTCAGGCAAAAACAGATCATCAGAGGACAGAACATGATAATGGCTTTTTAGAAGTCATTATCGAACTTCTAAATCCAACATATCTTGCCAACATTTCATGCTAGGACTTCCCATGCTCTAGAACTGTGGGAAACAAATAAACCATGTAAAAGATGTTTGTCATTGTGTATTTATATTTTTTATATTTGCATGTATGTGTCTGAATATAGGCACACTGGCTTATGTATGTGCAGAGAGTTGAAGGCAGGCTTTAGATGCCTTGGAGCTAGAGTTAGAGGCATTTGCAGGGTGCCAGACTTAATAGTGGATGCTGGGTCCAAATTCTCATCCTCATGAGTGCTCAGAGATTGCACGTATCCACTTAGCTATCTCTCCAGCTGGAGAAACGAGGCTTATTTAAACTTCTTTCTTATAATACTTTGTTGCAGTACCTTAAGCTAATACAAACAGCACAAATACAGGCATACATGGATATATACATGGATGAATAGAAAAGCTGTGTTTTCATCAAATCCGAGTGGTCTGGACACAAATCAGGAGAGGAGCAAAGACCCTTCGAATGTGTTAGTTATGTTAATCCTTCTAGAGAACTAATTCTTAATATCACCGTGATCCAAAATTGCTCAATAGAGTTCCTTAGATGAGATTTACTTTTAAGTGCAGAAAATAATGGGAAGAATTTAAAAGTACGGTAAGAGACAACAACCCCAGGAGATGCCTATGGCAAGACCTTTTATCTGTCTCACACTCTGTTGCCTCTTATATAACATAGCAATGATGATCCCATTATATCTACTTTTTAGCATTACTGTGATGATCAAATTGAGTTCAGTTGATGATAACTAAATGCCAATGTAAGTGCCAAGTGTAAGATCTCACTAATAATATCATGCCACTAAAAATCCACAGATTAAAGTTTGAAGAGATGGCACATATTGCTCTTAAAGGGGAGTTGAGTTGGTTCCCAGCACCCACATTGGATACAAGCACCTGTACTTACAACTCTAGAGGAATCCAGCAACTATGGTCTCTGGGCACACCTGCAACACAAGCAGATGTAATTAAAATAAAATAAAGATTTTTTTAAAAATGTTTATTTAAATAGTCCCCTTTGTTTTAAAATTAAATGTCTTATTTAAGGCTTTTTCCCATTTATTATTTTTTAATTAAATATTTTCTTTATATGCATTTCAATTTTTTTTCTTTTTTTTTAATTTTTAATATTTTTTATTACATATTTTCCTCAATTACCTTTCCAATGCTATCCCAAAAGTCCCCCATAGCGCCCCCCACTTCCCTACCCACCCATTCCCATTCTTTTGGCCCTGGCATTCCCCTATATTGGGGCATATAAAGTTTGCAAGTCCAATGGGCCTCTCTTTCCAGTGATGGCCGACTAGGCCATCTTTCGATACATATGCAGCTAGAGACAAGAGCTCCGGGATACTGGTTAGTTCATCATGTTGTTCCAACTATGGGGTAGCATATCCCTTTAGCTCCTTGGGTACTTTCTCTAGCTTCTCCATTGGGAGCCCTGTGATACATCCAATAGCTGACTGTGAGCATCCACTCCTGTGTTTGCTAGGCCCCTGCATAGTCTCACAAGAGACAGCTATATTTGGGTCCTTTCAGCAAAATCTTGCTAGTGTATGCAATGGTGTCCGCGTTTAGAAGCTGATTATGGGATGGATCCCTGGATACGGCAGTCTCTAGATGGTCCATCCTTTCATCACAGCTCCAAACTTTGTCTCTGTAACTCCTTCCATGGGTGTTTTGTTCCCAATTCTAAGAAGGGGCACAGTGTCCACATTTTGGTCTTCATTCTTCTTGAGTTTCATGCGTTTAGCAAATTGTATCTTATATCTTGGGTATCCTAAGTTTTGGGCTAATATCCACTTATCAGTGAATACATATTGTGTGAGTTCCTTTGTGATTGTGTTACCTCACTCAAGATGATGCCCTCCAGGTCCATCCATTTGGCTAGGAATTTCATAAATTCATTCTTTTTAATAGCTGAGTAGTACTCCATTGTGTAAATGTACCATAATTTCTGTATCCATTCCTCTGTTGAGGGACATCTGGGTTCTTTCCAGCTTCTGGCTATTATAAATAGGGCTGCTATGAACATAGTGGAGCATGTGTCCTTCTTACCGGTTGGGACATCTTCTGGATATATGCCCAGGAGAGGTATTGCTGGATCCTCCGGTAGTACTATGTCCAATTTTCTGAGGAACCGCCAGACTGATTTCCAGAGTGGTTGTACAAGCTTGCAATCCCACCAACAATGGAGGAGTGTTCCTCTTTCTCCACATCCTCGCCAGCATCTGCTGTCACCTGAATTTTTGATCTTAGCCATTCTGACTGGTGTGAGGTGGAATCTCAGGGTTGTTTTGATTTTCATTTCCCTGATGATTAAGGATGTTGAACATTTTTTCAGGTGCTTCTCTGCCATTTGGTATTCTTCAGGTGAGAATTCTTTGTTCAGTTCTGAGCCCCATTTTTAATGGGGTTATCTGACTTTCTGGAGTCCACCTTCTTGAGTTCCTTATATATATTGGATATTAGACCCTTATCTGATTTAGGATAGGTAAAGATCCTTTCCCAATCTGTTGGTGGTTTTTTTGTCTTATTGATGGTGTCTTTTGCCTTGCAGAAGCTTTGCAGTTTCATGAGGTCCCACTTGTCAATTCTTGATCTTACAGCACAAGCCATTGCTGTTCTATTCAAGAATTTTTCCCCTGTGCCCATATCTTCAAGGCTTTTCCCCACTTTCTCCTCTATAAGTTTCAGTGTCTCTGGTCCTCGAACTTAGTCTGCACAGAGGCATTTCAAATTTCAAATGCTATCCCGAAAGATCCCTATATCCACCCTCAAACCCCCCAGCCCTGCTCCCCTACCCACCCACTCCCACTTCATTCCCCTCTACTGGGGCATATAAAGTTTGCAATGGGAAGGGGCCTCTCTTCCCAGTGATGGCCAACTAGGCCATCTTCTGCTACATATGCAGCTAGAGACACGAGCTCTGGGGGTACTGGTTAGTTCATATTGTTGTTCCACCTATAGGGTTGCAGACCCCTTCAGCTCCTTTGGTGCTTTCTCTAGCTTCTCCATTGGGGGCCCTGTGTTCCATCTTATAGATGACTGTGAGCATCCACTTCTGTATTTGCCAGGCACTGGCCTAGCCTCACACGAGACAGCTCTGCCAGGTTCCCTTCATCAAAATCTTGCTGGCATATGCAATAGTGTCTGTGTTTAGTGGCTGATTATGGGATAGATCCCCGGGTCGGGTGGTCTCTGGATAGTCCGTCCTTTCATCTTACCGATACACTTTATCTCTGTAACTCCTTTCATGGGTATTTTGTTCCCTATTCTAAGGAGGAACGAAGCATTCACTCATTGGTCTTCCTCTTCTTGATTTTCTTGTCTTTTGCAAATTGTATCTTGGGTGTTCTGTGTTTCTGGGCTAATATCCACTTATCAGTGAGTGCATATCTAATGACTTCTTTTGTGACTGGATTACCTCACTAAGGAAGGCTTTCTAAACATGTAAAAACTATAATCACCCTAGAACTTACCAAGAACATTAATTGTTCTGAGTCAACAAAACAACCCAACAAGCCATATTCTACTAGAGAGAACCCATTCCACAGAGGCAACGTGGTCTCAGAACACACCACTTATACAAATGGATTCTCAACATTGTCCCGTGTCTGGTTTTTGAGCTATCTCTACCAAAACAAATCACATTTCTTCTTCTCTTTCCTTCCTTCCTTCCTTCCTTCCTTCCTTCCTTCCTTCCTTCCTTCCTTTCTTTCTTTCTTTCTTTCTTTCTTTCTTTTTTTCTGATAAGTGCTTTTATTTTTTAACTTTTTATTGGTTCTTTGGGCATTTCACATCATGCACTCCAATCCCAATCCCTCTCATCTCCCTGTCCCTCCGCCCTTGCAACCTCCCTTCAAAAGAAAAGAAAAATTCATTGTCGAAGCTGTAGTGATCACAGTGTGTCCCACAATACACCTTTTTGTCCACACTTCTTTTCTTGCAAATATTCATTGCAATGATTCATTGGTCTGGTGAGAGGCCTCTGCCTTCTGTAACACTAACAATATTGGAACCTCACTCACTAGGACTCCTCTCAGACATCCTGTTGTTGCCTTGTGTCATGGGGATCCTGCAGTTTTGGGTCTATAGGACTGGTTTCCTCATGCATCCCAGCAATTAATTGATAAGGTAGCTATTGGGATTAACACATGTATTTTTTTATTGTAAAATATAGTAGATTCTACTTTGAATGATACCCTATTTCCTTTTTGATATTCAAGTCAATAAAGACAACATGTGAGAGTTTAGGAAATCTTCTAAAACCTGTAATTTGGGGGGTAAATATGTAGCATTCTTATTAGCAACTTTCTTCCATGAACAATTTAACAAGGAATCCCTTGTCAATTGTTAATGGGCCCTTTGTTAATTAAGACTGACAGAGCATGTTCATTGTTATTTCATGTTCCATGATATTTTTAAAGGACTCTTACTATAAAATATTTCATGCTAGTAAACATCAAAAAGGGTATGTGATCCTGCATAATTTGAAACTTGAGAACTGGCATAAAATAACAACTGACAGCCATATTTCACATCTGCAAATACTGCTTATTACACAAAGTAAGAAGATGAGAGGTCTATATTTCAGCTAAAACTCAGGAGAAAGAATGGTGATCAAGTATAGAAATTTAAGATGGGCTTTTTTCTGTAGCCTGTAACTACACACATGATAGAAGTTAAGAGGACATTGTTTCACTGAGCCCCATTATTCTGAAGAGTTATAAGAGCAAGCAAGGACATTGATAGCCTCATAGCCACATTATTGTTCACATTATATTGACAGCATTAGGTCAACTCCCAGGAATGTAAAGCAAATTGCTTATTCAGGGGCCAGATGGGTTTCATAATGGCACTTTCTATATCTTAAAAATTTGTTAGGTCTACCTAAAAAGAAGAAGATAGGGAAAGAAAGGGTAAGTTTTTTCTCTCTCTCCAAAAGACTTACAAATTTTTTACATTCCCACAATCTTATCATTTAAAGATGTCAGTTCCATAAGAGAACACAGCCCAGGGCTCTGGAGCATAGTGTGGCAAGGGGTCCAGTGCAGGACCCAAGAGCATTCCTATTCTCCTGCTAAGGTTTCCAACTAGGATGCCCCAAAGGAGTTGAGATCATGATACAATTTCAGGATCACAGGGAGCCCAGCTGAGAAGCCTTTCCTCTCAGCATGAGCTCATGGCCTCACACTGTGACTGCCACGCTGCCACCATGAACAGATAGCTCAATAAGCATGGTAAGTAGGCAGATGAAAGCCAGCATTTAGGATTCATTTGCCCAAATGAAAATAAGCCAACCTCTGATATTTGCCAAGCCCAACTCTCCTCTACTGATCAAATGTATTATGCATATGATTTCTGCCACCGATCTGACAATTAAAATCATGGAGAAGGATTCAGGCTTTTCCTGTGGCACACAGTCAGTAGGTTTCATTGGTTTAAATGTATGCCCGTGTTCTGACAATCAAAATTATGGAGATTCAGCTCTCCCTGTGACACATACAAGGTAAATTAACGTGATAGACTTATGGGTCTCCAACACTGAAAATGTTGAGGTTCTGAGCAAAAAGGGATCTTGGGTTCTTATACAACACCCATCCTTGTTATTAGTGTAGACACAGAAAAAGTCACAAAATAATTAGGTTTTATGGTTGTATGCTGATATGCGTACAACTAGATATATGTCCATTATCCATGTGTGTGTGAGATTCCTGGCATAAATAACAATGGTTAAATATTTTTTTCTTTATTTGTGAACTGTTCTAGAGGCTGGAGATAGGCAATGAACAAGGAAATACACATTTCAGAAGGAGACAACAAAAACCATGGACTTTGGAATATATTTTGAGACATGGCTTGCATATTTTTTGTTTGCTCATTTGTGTGTAGCTAGAAAACCCAACTATCTTCTCTTCTCCTACTCTCACTTTAAAGCAAACTGCACCCATAATGTAAGCCGTGACCTACTGGCTGCCAAAATTACATAAGGTTTGGTAGAACTGTTGGAGGCGAATACGTATCTTGGCCTTAAGCTGTGAGTTCAGAAATTCTGAACTTCCAAGGATCTGGTTTGGTTCTTGTTTTTTGTTTTTTCTTCCTCTTCCTGGATAGAGAGAGCTCTATGATCTACTAATTCTTCATCAAATCATAATTTGGTCCATTCAGCGTTTTCAGATGTTCTTCAGTGTAGGTCTTTGGGGATTGTCCTTTTAACTCACAGGTGCCATGCTTAGCAAGATCTGATGCAAAAAATCACTTCTCCAACATGCCAATTGGCAAATGCTAGGTTTTGTTCAGGCAAACAGATTAGCCCTCTAAGGGTTAATTAGGAAGAGAGCCCCATTCAGAGCCTGGGATTGTTTACTTCAATCGTTTTCATGCAAACTGCCATGTTTCACTTGGGTCCTAATTGTGCCTGATGGACCTATTATTTTGTAATCAGAGCAGTTCCTTGGCTTGCTCTCGAGGGGTTAATTAAATGGATGAGGTAGTGCCCCGGATATTACTAGCAGACAGGACCACTTGAATTTTTCACCAACCGCATTGGAGAGAGTCCCGTTACTATGAACAATCGGGTTTCTCAGCACCAGCGGTGCCTTGCACAGTTGGAGTTTATTAGGTTACTGTACCAAGACAAGCCTGACTGATCCATCAATGCAGTCCTGCCTGGCTTGGCCCTGTTTCCGCTCAAAGAAGACTAGTGCCAGTGCACTCTAGAAACCCAGCCTGCATGTAGACAGCCCTGTCTATTGCAGAAGATGATTCCTGCCCCGGGTTAAATTGTGCACAACTTGCGGAAATGCCAGTACCTTCCACCTGAAGGCACTTAGTGGCTAGAAAACCAGCAATCTACCCCGAAACACACTGTACTAAACACAGCAAGAGACCACAATGATTGGTAAGGTGATTAGACATTTCTCTGGCGTTTATTATTGATGCGGCTGCTGCTGCTGGAATCTGACTTTGTGATCCCCATTTCTGCTCCCTCCTCCTTGTTTCTTTGTCTTTTCCAACTGAATTTTCTAGTTTGTGATTCTTTCTGTAAAATGATCACACATTATTTTGTTCTACGTTATTTGTATTACTATTTTGCACCAAGCCTCCTGGGATTTAATAAGCAGGAGAGAGTATTGTGTGCTGAGGCGTGAAAGAAGAGAAGGATAGAAAGAGTCTAGAGCGCAGAGCTAAGCCCTTCTGCATAGGTAACAGCTGAGGCCACAGCAAACCCAGACAGAGAAGGCTTCTGTATGTGAACTTTTGTCCTCAGCCCCACAGTCTCAGTTAAAGAGAAGGTGCTCTCTATTGTGGAGAAGAATCTAAGCTAAAATCTCAGGGAGCTGGGGATAGGGACTTAGAGCAGTGTAAGTCATGTGAAGTTAGTTCCTGAGCAGTCTTTGTAAGAAAATAGGGCTGTTTGAGAACAGAATGTGTAACTTGATGGAGGGTCTGCAATGATGCAGGGAAAGGAATTCAATTTTTATTTATTTTATTTTATCTTATTTTATTTATTTGCTGTGTGCATTGAGTGACTTGGGAGGAGTCGCTGCATTCCTTAGTTTCAGTCTCATCGTTAAAGTATATCTAAAAATATAGATCTACTTGATGCTATGGGATTGTCGTGAGAAATTAAGCATAATGTGTGATACTGATTACATGGCTTAACTAATATCTGAATAAAAGAATGAGTGGCTTAAATTTTATAAGGCATTTAACTATTTATAATTGTGTATGAAACTTAAATTTTAGCAAAGGGGGCGTTATATTTCTCCATTACAACATCTAAAACATTCTAAATATCAAGGCTATGCCCTACAACTTCTGGATTGTTGCAGAAACTAGTATGCACCTGAGGTCTTTTTGCCTTGCTTCTAATGATTTTATTTCTGTCAGAACAATGTTGTTGCATCATTCCGAACCTGTACACACTTTTGCAGCAATGAGTAAGGAATAAATACAGTAAATAAATTAGAGTAGGTACACAGACTAAAGAAATACACAGATTATGGAAATCAGTGTAAATAGAAAGTAGGCTCGTGGTGGTATAGGACTGGGGATTATGGGGCATGAGAATAATGACAGTAGGGACAGATACTTTGGAGAAATTGAAGAGAATGTCATGATAGCCACATGACCTAATGAAAATACTGAAAGACATAGCAAAGTCCATTTGGGTAAGACATGTCGTGGGTTGAATGTGAGTTACAGCTCAATATAATTGTCACTCAAACCTGTATCGAGAAATTAAGATTCATATATGTGTAGCTACAAATTAAAGCATGCTGTGATGTTAGCTGTATTCTAGTGGATGGATGCCTCTGGATGGAAAATGCTAACTCATAATGAAATATTCTAATGAAACAAAAAGGAAGAAAACATAAGCCTTTCTAAAGGGAAAATCGTAGCTAATCCCATGGCCCCTTCCCACAATCCTCTCGAGGCCTGCAATCCATGGGAATACAGAAGGTACTTCAGAGCTGCATCTAAATTTGAAATGTTTCCATGTATCTCTGGCTTTTTTTCAGGTTTGGATTCCATTTTCCTTCCATTTTTGCAATCTGTATATATCAAGAGTTGATCAAGCTTGCCCATGTAGAAATCCACAGTCCTGGACATAAAGATATTTGGGCAGCACTATACAATCCTCTCATACACAGCCACATTACTTATTCCTATGGGGTTTAGGTGTTTTATTAATGGTAGGGTAGTAGAGCTACTATTTCTAGGACAGTGAAAAAACATTTTTCATCTTGTTGTTAATTTTAATTCCTATCCCAATACTGTAAGAAACCGTATTATGCTCATTTTATACTTGTGGAATGTGAGACGTGGAGAGACTTAAGCCAAAATTAAAATCAAGGTAGTCTATGGTCTTATTCAGTTTGCAGTATGGTAATGCATAGTTTTCACTTGATTGTGTGTGTTTTCACAAAACTTGAACAAAAACAGAGGTTCCAATGTTCATGGAATGACATCTAGTCTGCTGGGAAAACCTTCCAAGAAAACATCAAAAGGGCACTCAATTACAGTGCTCTGGACCTCAGAGGGGTTTATATTTTATCTTTGCAGAGTTTTCTACCTCTGGGGTTTTCCATACATCAACTTTTTTTTTTCATTTACAAAACCATCAGATTCTATGCATGTATCCATACATATATGTGCATATATCAATATATTTATATATCTATATTATATATGGTATAAATAGATAGGATAGGTTGATAGATAGATAGATAGATAGATAGATAGATAGATAGATAGATAGATAGATAGATAGAGATAGATAGATAGATAGATAGATAGATAGATAGATAGATAGATAGATATTTGTGTGTGTATGTGTGTATATTTAGGTTATATGTATATTGAGACAAATGTATAGAAATATATGCTAATCAGAATAGAAAGCTTATCCTCTAGAAGGTTAAAAATAAGATCAAATTTAGCCATAATAAACAATTGTTATGTGTAATGACTGAAAAAAGAACACTGAAAGTAATGCAAGCATTTATCTTTGTTTCTTTCTCTAGCCTGGGAAAAAGAGAGGAGAGAAAGCTAAGAAAAATAATGGCTTAAAGTTCCTATTGAAAAAGTGTTGTGGGGTGTATGATAGCAAGGAGAAAGAGCATGTACTTATAAACTGAGCAATATGAAGAGCATGATATTTCTCAAATAACAGGAGTCACTATGTAAGAGTCCAGGTTCAAGATCAACCTAGGTTTCCCAGAGTCTAAAACACCAGTTATGCAATACATCATGCAATTGAATCTTAAATGTGGCTAAACCGGGTCTGACTATCTATTCTCATTTAATCTCCTTTTAGACACTAATGTGTAAATCATGTTGCATTCAATATATGTGTATGAAACCCACTCTCTCTACATATTGAGCTGACAGAGGGCAAAGAGCCAAAGCCTTTCCTTCAGGGATGTGTATACAATGGTAATTGCCTTAAGCTCCAAAAGTAGACTGCATATGTTCAGAATTATGTAGTTTGAGTAAGTTAAGGAAAAGTCATGAATATTGGGCTACTTTGAAATTATACTGTTATAAATGTGTTCTATAATTGTATATTCACACAAAGGTTATTTCTGATAAGAATTTTTTTTAAAAAAGTCTAATTGAGATATCATAAGCCTGATAATTCTTTCATATCTGCTTTCTTCTTCCATTTGTAAAGACTAGCACTGAGTCCACGGTACCCCACAGGGTCGGCAAAGGCAGAACTCTGTGTAAATGTAATGCCTGATTGTTGGCACCCCGTAATATATTAACAGCACAGATGTAGTTAATTTATGACTTTTGGGGGGGCAGCTAAAACTCATTAGAATTACACATCCTTCACAATATTTTTCGAAGGGTCCTACCAAGGGCTGGGTGGCTTTAGTCAATCTCTGTGCAGAGATTGTGTATTCTATTCAGGCCTGGGTTGTTCACATATCCGTGTGTCAACTTTAGACATGAAAGGAAGTTGTGTATATTAGATGAGCACTGCCTACTTATTAAATATAGGAAGTGTTGTTCTCCATGGTAAACGTACAGAGGCAGGAAAAGAATGTATTCCTAATACTTCCTATCCACCTATTACAAAGTCAACTACTGGAAACCTATTCTGACCACATATATACTTCAATAAGGCTTACTCTCTTTCAATCAAATTATATCCCATGGCTTCAGATAGAATAAAAGTTTTAAGAGACCAAATTTTGAGTCTATATCTTTAAATAAAATAATTAAAAAGCTA
Organism: Mus caroli; assembly: GCF_978045245.1. Classification (NCBI taxonomy): domain Eukaryota; kingdom Metazoa; phylum Chordata; class Mammalia; order Rodentia; family Muridae; genus Mus; species Mus caroli. The sequence goes on from NW_028227261.1 coordinate 118,631,630, forward strand.
AATTGATATCTGATTTGGTTATTAAATGATAATTTCTTCCTATTCATCTATGAAATCTAACAAACTCAGAAGTAAACCTAAGTTGCTATGTTTATGATGCAGATGAAGTTTTTGAGAAAACACTGAAGCTCTAGAAGTTAATGAAAAGTTCAATTCAGAAGCCACAAAACCAGTCCACAAAAGTGTCTCAGGGTTTACTAATAATGAACCTTGCACTCCTTCCAAGAGGACTTATGTTTCATCCAAATAGTCTCACTGCTAATGCCATTAGATTTAACACATATTAATATAGATAAAGTTTCACTTAAGTAACTGTGCTATAAATCTCTCAGAGCCTATGAGTAGAACTTGATAGAGTTATCTTGAGCAACCGTTTCTCACCATCCAGTCATGCCTGAACAGGATAACAGAAACAAACAAACAAAATATATTTAGCAATCACATAAGCCATAGCACAAGTTCTGGGCCTCACCCTCAGGCATAAAACCTCTCTGTTATTAAGGAATTATCAACAAGAATACAAGCTACTAATCTACCTTGTACATAAAATTCTTTCCCAAGAAAACTAGGAAAGATTTTTCAGCATTTTCCTGTAAAATGATGGGTTAAAATTTAGCTTCAGTTTGGAAGGCAATGTGATGTTTGTGTTTTCATCAGAAGGTAAGTTAAATTTTGGTATAACCTCAAGAACAATGTTCACATTTAAGAGGAAAAAGAAGTTGCCTTAAATTATTACAGACTGGCAGTATTGGGAATGTATTAAAAGAAACAAAACAAACAAACAAGAAAACATGTAGGAAGTTCTCAGATAACTGGAAAGGCTATATTTCTAAAAATGTCAGCAAGAAGGACTAAGGCTTAGGTTTTACATAAACAGATAGTTAAAAAAAATGAATGTCATTGCTCATTTTAACCTATATATGTTATTCTACCTATGATTTGGCATCCACAAATAATGTCAATGTAGATTTCTGCTTTAAGTTTATAAACATATTTCTTTAAAAATCACTTCAAGAGGAAGACAAGCTAAATGTCTTTTTCTTATTTTATTTATTTTATTTTTTGAAGTTTGGAAAGGAGAAAATTATATAAATCAGTTAAAGATGATGCTTTAGATAGATAGATAGATAGATAGATAGATAGATAGATAGATAGATACATAGATACATAGATACATAGATAGATACATAGATAGATACATAGATAGATACATAGATAGATGATACATAGATATTATGGAACCTCAAACTTCACCTGATAAATATAGCACGTTAATTATTAAATTCTGTAGTGTATGCTATGTTGGCTAAGTCATGGATAAGAAGGTTGTGTATGTCTATTTAGCAAACACATGTGTGAATACATAGAAATTCTCTTTTCTTACACTTTTCAACTTCTGCACATCTTTCCACTAAAGAGTCTAAGTGAAAGTGTTTTTTAAAAAAGGCAGGAAAATTAAGATGCAAAGAAAGGGAAAGTGAAGGTGCATTTAGAGCCTATCACTGGTTGAACTGAAGAAAGGATGTGAGATGAGCTTCCAGGTGCACCTTGCATTTCTTTTTCATACATTATCTTTCATAGTCAGTATTTCTATGAATGGCTGATGACTAGACCAGATCATCTAGTAATCTCTTAGGCTGAACCCTTGATTTCTACAGCAGATTCCTTTCCATCTCTGCCACAAATTCCATCCTCACATCATCCTTATACATATGTCTATTCAGTCAACAAAGCTACTCCTCAGGTCTGCTTCTGTTAGCTGGCTCACAACTTGCCTTTACAATTCAGTGAGTCCATAGTCTACAGGAGAAATAGGCTATGGTTTCCGTGTGTAAGTGATGGGGCCAGCTACTGTGAAAATGTCTTGAATAAGTATACATTGATGAGTGGAAGAGGCAACGTTTTCACTAAACTAGCAGACAGCTCAGACATGTTCTATGGCTCCTACAGGTAAGATGGTCACAAGAAATGCCCTTGGATAAATCTCATGAACATTCATAACATGATAATCTGGAAACAGTGAGCCTTTTAAAATGTGATAACATTGGAAATTCCAGTTTCACTTTCCTTATCTCTCAAATGAATGTTAACCCAATCATGTAACATATATTTATTAGTGTATGCATTGTGAAAGTGTGTCAAGCATAGATTAAAAGGTGATTATAAATGGACATTACCAACTGAAAACTGGTATTAAACACAGATTCTATAGTGCAGTCCTTCATTGTTGCTCCTGATTAGTGTTCATTAATTGCTATTTCCATTTGCTTATCTTTTCTGTGGCTACTTGTTGAAACCAATAAGGACAATGATAATGATAAGGTGCCATCGTCTCCAATTAGATGGTGAGCAGCTCATGGTCAGAAGACATAACTGTCTCTGTCTTAATCATCCTGGTTGGATTCTTTCTCACAATCCTTGATATAGACTACTAAATCTCAAGGTCAGAACTAAATATAATATTATTTTTTAATTATCCACATGATCTTGTTTTGCGGCCAGGCTAAGAGCCACTCAGTTTCTAACTGACATATGCAGCCTGCCACAGAAATCTGATTTTAAATACCTGCAGCACTCTTTGATAGTCTGAGAAAGAATACCACATTTAGGCTCTTTACAGTTTGGATAAGTTTAGAATTTTATCAGACTCAGTTTCTATACTATTCCTTTTTATAAAATACAGATTAAGTAAGCAGCATTTATTAAGCTATATATTATTCACTCTGTGGTCCTTTATGCTTCTGTGCAGAATGCCAGTGTTTGAATCCATGACTGTTTGGTTTTCCTGACAGCAGTTTTTCATATTCTCCCTCACTTCCACCATTTTATCAGATGAGTTTGGAGGATAATTTAGGTCATCAGGTTTGGCATGGGCACCTTTACAAATTGAGGAATCTCACCAGTCCTTGGTACAGGGCTTATTTGTGCACATATATAGTAAGTCACAGTTCCCTAGATGTTTCAAGTTCAAATCACTTTCACACTGAATGTCCAAATAATTGGTCACTGACTTTTCATGTATTGGAAACTGAGATGTCCCCCCTCTCATTTTATTAGATGTGATTCCTTAAGAAAACCCTTTGCTCTTTCAACTTCAATTTGAAACAAGGAGGGATACTTAGAAATGTATAACATTGTTTTTCTCCAACACTAAGTGCATTTTACTAGCCACAGTCTTAAAGACATTAACATTACAAATTCATCAGCGAGATTTATGTACGAAAGATGAGAGTTTCTGCTCTTCCAGGTAAAACATTGCCTGGGCTACAGATGGCCCATTGTGATGCATCCCTGGGAACTGGTAGAATCTGCACTAAGATCTCCAGGCTTCATTGTGCTCTTTAGCTTCTTAGAAGCTCCCACATTCCCCAAATTAAATATTACCTCCTATGCATGAGTCGTGAGCGATATGATTTGTTTTGAAGCAGGAATAATGTTGTTCAAATGGTAGCATAATAAACTAGTCATTACTTCTAATTGCTGCTATTAGCACTTTAAATTTCCATTCTCCAGGATTATTGTTGTTTCAAATAAGTAGCTCTTTTCTACTTTGTCAAAGATCAAGATGCCATAGGAGTATGTTTGGGTTGTCTTTTTCAGAATATACGATTTTGTGGTTGCATTCACTACAGAGAACTGTGTGCTTCTTTACTGAATTAAAATTTAAATCTGGAATACTAGCTGGGCCCAATCCACCCACTGCTGATTTTGAAGCTCCTTAGCATATCAAAATGATAAAAGCATAGAGAACAAACACAACGCAGGAGACAACACCAACTATGAAAGGAGAGATGCATGAACTCCAAGCTAGTGTCTACAGAGCCCTGGGCAATGGTGACTTTGAATATTCTATGCTTATTTGTATCATTAGATACATGAAATCTCTGAATTCTACTATGCAAACTATGTCTCAGACTCTCTTGCATATCTTTGGAGAGAATGTATATCCTGATTTTTGTTTCATTTTTATGAAAGATAATCTCTGTATTCTTGATCAGTTTCCTGCTTAATCAAATCACCTGTCAATTTCCTCAAATTTCTGTGATTCAGAGTCAGTGGGAAGAAGAGTAAAAAAGAAAAAATGTGCACCTTGTAAGGATATGGTTGGCATCCAGCTAAAAATCAGTCAGGATTTGGAGTCTCATCAACTCTCCCTTTCAGAGATATCTTGAAGACTGAATGAGATCATAAGTGAAGTATGAATGAGATCATTAGGATATAATCAGCCCCAAGATGGCTGCTTTGATAACTCCTGTAACTCTACTGCCTTGGAGGGTTCCTGCTGTAAACAAGTACACATTTATATATGCAAACTAGCAGCCATAATACTTGACACATAGAAATACTGTAATATAATAATAGAAACTGGTAATTATTTTCCAAAATCAGGGTTAAGGGGACATATATTCTATTAAGTAGACAAGATTTTAAGAATAGAGACTGCTATGGAAAATAATTTGCAAATAGTTTAACTTTTTGTTGGAGACATATAGATTGGTTGTGCTTTATATAACCAATTGGTTGTGGTAGTAGTATGTCTAAGTATATCATTTTTTGTAGGATAAAAACTATCTATACTGATATCTTAGTTATTGTTCTATTGTTATGATGAGTTAATTGCTGATAACCAAGGCAACTAGTAAAATGAAGCATTTAATTTGGGGCTGCTTGTAGTTTCAAAAGGTGAGTCAGTTATTTTCATGACGGAGAATGTGGGGGCAAGCAAACAAACAGGTAGGCAGGCATGGTAGCTACAGAAGTAGCTGAGAACTTACACATCATTTACAAAGTGTAGGGAGAGAAACAGCCTAACATTGGTTTTTGAAACCTTTTCCAACATAGTCACTCGGACTCCAGCAGAACTATATCTCCCAATGATTCTCAGCCAGTTTCACTAATTGGGAGACAAATATTCAAACATATGAGCCTAAGAGGACATTTTTATTCACACAACCACAACTGGCCACATGTTTTGTTCTTGTGACATCAACAGTGTCAGTCTCTATAATCCAATGGATTAATATGACCACCTATCACAAACAGAACTTTGCTATCAATTATAGATTTTAAATATTCTGGATAATTTAATAAAAAGGAGGAAGAGAGGAGGGAGGGAGAGAGAGAGAGAGAGAGAGAGAGAGAGAGAGAGAGAGAGAGAGAGAGAGAGAGAGAGAGAGAGAGAGAGATTGGACAAAGGGATGCGCTAAAATCTAGAATCAAGAAAAGGGTCCAGAACAGGACTTTTCATTGGGGTAATAATATTTGAACACACTTCTAGCACAGCATCTGCCTCACTGTGTTTTGTCAACTATTTCCGTAGAACATTAAAATCTATAAATTAATAGAAAGTACAAAAAAATTAAAGTACAAAGGGGCACAGTAGTGCATGTCTGTAATGCTTCTAGAAGGTAGAGCAGGGGTAAGAGACTCAGCTGCAATAAAAGTTGAAGTTTAGCCAGAGCTACACAAGCCATTGCCTCAAAACTTCCAACAAAACAAAGATACAAAAACAATAACAATATTTTAAACCTAAAATCACTTACTTCACTGAATATTTTATATATCCACATATGACCCAGCTTTCCATCTTATCATAATATCCACATGTTTAAAATATAGAAATACTTTAAAATTATGGATACCTTGATCTATTTGTTTTATTTAGGTATTTTACCATCTATGTCCAAATATCTAGGGATCTCCTATATAGCATAAATAGCATCAGTATTCCTGAGACACTTGACAGTGAAGTGACAGTTACTTCATTTATGGATCACTTCCAAGTTTTCAGATTTCTGTCATTTTAACTGCCTGGAGTTGGATTTGGGTTCAATGCCTAATCACTGATCACACATTTCACTCATTGTCTCATCTTGTCTGATTAGTTTCTTTGTTATTTAACTTTTCATTGATTCCTTGTGAATTTAACATCATGCACCCCAAATCCTACTCATCTCTCAGTCCCTTCGTATTTGCCCTCTGTCCTTGTAAACTTCCCCTCAAAGGAAAAAAAAGATCTCATTGTAGAAGCTGCAATGTGTATAGTATGTCCCACAGTATATCCTTTTGTCCATACGTCTTTACTTTCAAATGTTCACTGCAAAGAGTCTGGTTTAAGGCCTCTAGCTCCTGCTACATTATCAATACTGGATCCTTACTGAGACTTCTCATATAACTCCAGCATTTCCTGGTTTTCCCCTGTGTCATGAAGATCCTCTAGCTCTGAATTTGTAGGACTAGCCTCTTTGCATGCTCCAGCAGTTAATAGAAGGTGTAGATGTTGGGGTGGGCCAACTCAAAGTCCTGGATTTGTGCCTGCATAGTGGCTGAGCTGGTCAGCTCACCAACTCTCCCAAACCTGCACCACCAGGGCAAGTTCTCAAGCAGGGCTCTTGCCAACTTATCCCAGTGCAGCATCAGACAAGGGGCAGGACCAGCTCACCTATTCCTACTCCAGCAGGGCCCACTCTTTTGTGCTGCCCAGGATAGCTCTGCATATGGGGAGAGATGGGGCCAGCTCTGTACAGTGCTCAGATATCAACATGGTCCCTGGAAGCAGACTAGATCAGGGATGTCTGCATGGCCTTTGGTGGTAACAGACTCCAGCTGCTGCAAGATGAAGGACACAACATGGCCCTTGGTAGCAGGAGAGACCAAAACCTCACCATAACCTTAGGTGACATCACCTACTACTCCCATCAGGCAGTTCCTCACAAACCTCAAGTCTCCAGTTCTGCCTATCTTCATTATGCACATATCCTTCCTCTTCACTTTCTCTTCCATCTCTCCACCACTTAATTGCTCATCTTAGTGGCACACAGTACCATTAGGTGTCAGGAGTTGTATCAGAGGTGCTATGCCCCACCCATGCCATATGGCACCAGTATTGCTGGACTTGGGTGTTGTCTTAGGCTTGCTGTTCCCACCCCAGATATGTGAGTCCAGATTGAGGTTGGTCTGTGGCTTGCTCTGCCTGCCCGAGATGTGTGATACCACTCAATATTGATTTACCCTTAACTTTTTATTTTTGGTGAAATTAATATTTGAGAAGATTGCATATTGTCTTGAAATCTACCCTTGATTGGCATTTGTAGGACTGTTTTAGTTATGATTTTAAGGGTGTTTGTTCATTTCCTTGTTCAGTCTTATTTCTCTAAGAGACCAAGAAGGCAAACTTAACCAAACTGTACTTCATTCTCAGCATTCCTAACAATATGAGAACTGTTTACAAGCATAGGTTTGCATAACTTGCATACACAAGTGAGTTGTGGTTTATGGTATCATAAGGCCCCCACACACTCTCGTCTGAGGGATATTTCTCCATCAATTTCCTCATTTCCATTTCAGTCTCAGGCCCTGACCACATCCTCCAGAACTATTGGATCTTCCTCACTGTCTGACCTATTTCCAGTCTTAGGCCCTTCAACTCAACTTGAAACCTGTCTTCAGGATAATCCATCTAAACAGCAGCCAAGATCGTGTCAAGATTGTGATTAGAGACCTTCAGAGGATTCAAAGATATATAGGATGGAGTCCCAGCCCTTTAGAAAAATTTAAAGACCATCATGATTTGTCCCTTGTCTTTCACTTCACCCTGTATTATATCTTTTATTACAAGAACTACAAAACCCCTCAAGTGTCTGAGTAGCTTCCTTCCATTTGTCAGTCTTGGGGATAAGTAAAATTATCTGGATGCAAAACTATAAGTACTAGAACAAAAACGTTAACAAGAACCAAACGTTCTTGCTTTTGTCCTTCAGGTCATCCCCACTAACCACACTGTTTTTTTTTTTACCTGTATGCTTTCTATGCAGAGAATGCCCTTTCTCCAGTTATTACCTTCTACCTAGTTAATTTTTCTTAATCATGTAATTGAAACATGGTGTCTAATATTACTTCCTACATTGACTTAAATATGAAAGTTGTAGTCAACTAAACTGTCCTTGTATAACTCTAATAATGTGTATAAGTACATTATAATTTATTCCTATATATCAACATTTCTTATACACAATCAAGGCTAGCATCTTAGTATGCTCTCTTCTTATATCTATAAATCATCCAAGGTATCAGTTCAGTAGACGTTGGCTGGATGAGAAGAGGATGACTATTGCCATGAAGCACAGAACTTTAAAGCCACAGTTGTGTTGGGTTTTCTAATACAACTAAATTAGGAAAGCACTATATATACCCAGTAATGTTCACACATGAGGCAAAAAAAAAAACCCTAAATTTTGTTACCTAACTGGACTTCAAAATTACTTATTTATACTAGAACTGATATAAAACATAAAACTTATGAAGAATATACCTTGAAAAATGATTTTGTTTTTTCATTTTATTGAAAATAGATTCTTTTCCCAGGTTATACGTCCTGATTATACTTCCCATCTTTCAGTTCCTCCCAGTTCCTCCCTTTCTTCTCTCTCATCCTCATAGGATCCACTCCCTGTATGTCTCTCATTACAAAAGAAGAGACTTCTAAGAATAGCCTCCTACTAAGCAGGCCTTAGGTTCAATTAGAACATTGTGTGTTGTCTCTAAGATGTAAGTTCCATTATTGTACTATTGGGGATGTATTTCTATGCTGTGGTTCATACAGTTTGCAAGTGTTGTTATTTTTCTTTTAAGTAATTGTTTTATTGACTCCTTGAGAGTTTTTGAACAATATGTCTTGATCATATTGACCTTCTCAAATCCATCTAGGTCAACTCTATTTCCTACCCATTCAACTTTGTGTTTGCCTTTTAAAGTTTCGAATTTATTTATTTTTACACTTAAGAAGACCAATTTATGCTACCCACATACTCTTAAATGTATAGTTCTTCATTAGAGTATGATCAACTTACCAGGGATTATACTAATTAAAACAAAACAAAACAATACAAAACAAAACAAAATAAAGCAAAACTGACTTTTCCTCTTTCAGCAGCTGTCAATTTTCAATAGCTCCATGGACAAGAGTGGGACGTCATACTTTCCTCCCTTTTCTATTCTGGAATTAGTTTTTGGCTTGTGTTTGCATGGGTTTTACACATGGTGACAAATGCTATGAGTTCATACATACAAGATCCCTTCTGTGGCTCCAAGCCACTGTTCCTTTGCCTGTGGCTGTTGTTAAGCTATTCTCCTCCCTCCCCTCATTGAAAATGATTCCCAAGCCATAGGAGGGAGTACGATACAGATATGGTCTTTAGGGCCAAATATTTTCCAGTCAGATTGTCTACATCTTGTCTCTATGTTAGTCACCATCCACTACAAATACAAGATCTACATATAAGCCAATATTTCTACGAGTACCTGTTTTGTTTCATTTTGTTTTGTTTTTACAAAACTCAACAATACACATTGAAGAAAAAGCATCATTTTTACCAAATGATGCTGGTCTAGTTGGATGACTAGTAAGTACAATGAAAGTGATTGGATACCTTGGGTCTGTTAGAGTGTAAAGCAGACAACATGCCTGAACTCATTGTTAAGGGAAAGGATTTTCTGCATGGGACCCAGATAGTACAGGCACTGATACCTACAATTAATAAATGGGACCTCATAAAACTAAACAGGTTTTGTACAGCAAAGGATACCTCCTTTCCAGTGAAGAGGCAGCCTACAGAATGGAAAGAAAATGTTTAGCAGCTATACATCTGACAGGAAGTTAGTATTTAGATTGTATAAATTTGTGCTCCTTAGTCTCACTAAAATAATCATAATACCTTGTCATTCTTTTTTCTTTTTTCTACTTTACATCACTTTCACATCTTCCCTTCCCTCCTCTCCTCCTAGTCCTTCACTCTCTTCTCCACACTTGCCATTATTTTAATTAGAAAAAGTAACTTCCAATAAGTTTACAGACCACTTTACTCTTTCCTTGTTCACTGTACATCTGTTTTTCTTTGTTTTTAATAAAACAACTCACATTTTCTAAACATGATATGAATTCAACATTGGGCTAATTACAATTGTATTATCATCTCATTAAATGTGTGGAACTATTGTTGCCATTACATAATGCTAATGCTTGTATGGAGATTGATATTTATATTGATGTTCCCAGAACCACATGACTACTCAGTTATAGGCCATCATTTGCATGAAGCCACGAGCCATGCTCTCTATAACCACCCTCTTCTTGCTAGAGTTACAGGTTATGAAGATAATGTAGTTTAATCAGATTCATAGAAAACTTCATGTGCTAGAGTCAGTAGTTCAATTCTATAAGAAGAAAACAATTATTTCTTTAAATGTGAAGAGGATCAATGTGCTTGTAGGTTTCTCGTTGCTTTTGGAGAACTGTCTTGCAGAACTGAGAATCACCTTCCATAAGCATATGGCAAGCTCATAGCAAAGAAAGGCAGGTATTCCACAGAGATAGCCAAGAATTTAGTCAAGAGAAATTTAACTATATCTCAGATGGCAGTGAGGTAGGTTAGTTCTTACAAGCACAGTAGTCTAGGTTTTCTACAGGGAAATGGAGTAAAAGCCTTCCTGATGACAATGGAGTCATTGGTACTTTATTAATTCTCTGGGTAAAGGAAGAGCTTTTATTGTTCACCCTCTGATTAAGATTCCCAGTTGAGAGTATATTTTCTCAGCTGCGCTTAGTAACTCTCCTCTATTGTGTACTTAAAACACATTTTCATAAAATTTTCTTTTATGAGATTTCTTTTATGAGTTTTTTAAAGACTCAGTTACTCAGTTAAAGACTCAATATATACATGGTATCCGTTTATGAAAAGAGATAGTCCCCATTCAATAACTCCTAGTACACTCTCACCTTCAAATTTTTAAGGCCACGGTTGTCATCGGAGGCTACAGAGGAGTTGAATGTAGAAGAGGTATGTGAACTGAATGGTTGAGAAGTGGAAAGAATACATTTGGAATAACTGAAATAGGGAACAAACAGATTCATAGAAAACACAGGACTTAAGGAGACAGAGTCAACTTTGATGGAATAGTTAATCACTGACCTGTCCAACAATGAAATTGACCTCTTTGAAATTTTGTGTCTCATTTAAAGGCAGCGTCCCAGAGTTACCAAAAAGAGATTCTTAAATTGCAAAGGAAATTAACTAAGTTTTGTTGTTCTTAAGCAACAGCATCCAGAAACTTCAGTGATAGAATCGCAAATTTTGGACTCCTTAGCTTACTGAGTCAGAAAGAAAGGCTTGTCCCTATCTCTGTTTTGAATAAGCTTCCTAGGTAATTATTGATGCACATTAGAGTTTGAGAACCACTAATCTTGATAAAATTTTTCTTCTTTCTTTTTTATTTATTATTTTTATCAATTCTTTGAAAATTTTATGCAATGTAGTTGTTCATATTCATAACCCTCCAGATCTATCCTCCCCTTCCCTGGCTTTCCTCAACTTCCATTCCTTCTCCTGTTTTAATTGTTTTTATACCCATCAAGTCAAACTTGTCCTGCGCTCCAGTGTATTTAATCTTCCGTTAATCTACCAGAGGCCACAACTTTAAAGAAAACTTACATCTCCCAGTAGCTATCAGTTACCAGTAGCTGCTCATCTAGAGATGAGACTCTGTGCCAACTTCCTTTTTCCTCACAGAGATTTGTGTAGTTTACCTCCCGATACTGTTTGTCTCTCAGTACACTTTAATATCAATCAATTTGCTATTCATTGTCCTATGGCTATAAGAGCAGTTAGTTAATACTTAGTTAATACAACAGCCGCATTAATAGAATAGCCAAAATGAATCCAAATACTCAGAGTTTTCATTTAATAAATGGTTTTATGGTCCAACATCGAACTGAATCTTTGCATCAGATATAACAACAAATGCCACAATGCTGCCTTCACCCTGAAGATATGGACAAATGAGCATTGTCATGTTATCTCACTACCCCTTCTTAAGGACAGAGCAAGGAATAAAGAAACATCTGAGTTGACATCTCATTTTTACCATCTTTCCACCATCATCAAATTGAATTGAAATCTTCCAGATGAATCAGACTAGATAGGGAAAGCACTTTGATTCCTTCGAGCTAGGGTACAAATGATGTTGAATTCCTCTTGCCACTCATACATATTCATCCCATGGTGCTGTCGATTTTTTTTAACATTTAACACCATGTCTCATCTTTTTATATTCTCAGTACTTAGCATGGTGTCTGCGTGCTCAGTCATTGCTCGTTAAACATAATGTATTCAATTTGGTAAATTCTTCAGGTTAAAAAATGATGCAAAAACAGAAGTGGATGCTCACAGTCATGTATTGGATGGAACACAGGGCTCCTAGAGAAGGAGCTAGAGAAGGTCCCCAAGGAGCTAAGTGGTCGACAATCCTAAGGAAGATCAACAATATGAACTAACCAGTACCCCACAGAACTCTAGATGTGTCTCTAGATGCATATGTAGCAGAGGACGGCCTAGTTGGCCATCATTGGGAGGAGAGGCCCTTGGTCTTGTGCAGACCATATGCCCTAGTACAGGGTAATGCCAGGGCCAGGAAATGGGAGTGGGTGGGTTGGGAAACAAGGCAGGGGGAGGGTATAGGGGACTTTCAGGATAGCATTTGAAATGTAAATGAAGAAAATATCTAATAAAAAATGAAATGAAAAAAAAATAAAAGATACAACTATCATTTAAAAAAAAACAGAAAAAATGATCAAATGATCAAGTTCTACCATTAGTAAAATAAAATAAAATAAAATAAAACAGAGAATAGTAGAGAACAACCCCCTCCATGCCACAAACAATCAGAAACACATTTTAGAATGACAAATTGTTTTGTTCACAATCTCTAACTTTGTTTTACATGGTTATATAATAAATAAAATTATGATTTTTTTCTTTTCATTGCTATGTATTGGGGGATAAAATTATACAGAACACTTAGATGTACGAAGACAGTGCAGCTTTTTAAGTTCTAGAGCTCACTTGATTTTTGTAATCATTTTAGTTGTTAATGGAAAAACTAAAACTTCACTGTCTATATCAGGACCCCTTCAGTTTAATCCATTAACATGATGTCTTGGTGGCTTTTCTATTACTTTGCAGAGACACCATGGCCAAAGAAACTTATAAAAGAAAGCATTTAATTGGGGGCTTGCTTACGGCTTCAGGGGGTTAGTTCATTATTATCATGGCAGGGAGCATGGCACCGGGCAGGAGTTATGGCACTGGAGTAAGAGCTGAGAGCTTGTATATTATCCACAAGTTATAGACTGAGAGAGCAAGTGTAGGCCTTGTCCTGAACACACAGCACACCCTCAGTGACACATCTACTCCAAGACCACACCTTCTAATCCTTCCCAAACAGTTCTACCATCTACAGACCAAGCATGCAAATGTATGAGCCTAAGGGAGACATTTTCATCCAAACCACCACATCTGTGTAATGAACAACACAGTTCAAGCCAATACGTTCCATCTCTCTCTCTCTTCTCTGTCTCCTTCCCTTCCCTTTTTTCTCCCTCCATTGTTCCCTCCCTCTTCTATTACCCCTACCCATCCCATACTTCCCTACCTTTCTCCCTTTTTTCTCTCCTTCTTTTCCTCTCTCCTTGTCTCCTTCCCCCGGCTCCTCCTTTCCTTCTCCATGCCATGCATTTCAGATAAATTGTGTATGTTTTAGGTTTCCGTCCTTCTTCACACTTGTACATGAGATGGAGTCTGCAGGAGGGGAGTTGTTTTGTTGAAGATGTGTCCTAAAAAATAAGCAGATGAAAATGTTTATGTGGAGAATATGGTGACTGGAGTAAAGAGTCTCCTATTTCTCTCCTGTCCTTCACAAACACAAGTAGAGGCATGTGCAGGATTTGAACAGAGTCAGGACAGCTGTTTTAACCATCATTTCTTCTGCCATCTTCATCAGCCAATTTAAGGTCATTGTCCCTACATATCTTTGCATGTGGTCCTGAAGAAAAGATAGGATCTTTTTTCCACATGAAGAAATAGAAATGAACCTTTTAAAATCTGTCTTTGAAACATGTTAAAAAATCTCTTTATTCTTGAAATCTTTGTTCAAGAGAAGACAGAACATGTGTGCCTTTCACCTGCTTCGAACTATTCTCCCCTCTTACTTGAAATTCTTACTCTTACCTCTCTCTAGCCTGGAGTCTTCTGTCCATCAACAGAAATAGAATTATTTCCTCTTGTTATCTGATTAGAGACAGCACAATATTCCACTTACTCTGTGGTTTCTACAAATTTAAGAACCTTAAACTGGAGTTGAAGAGGTGGCGGGATGGCTCAATAGTTAGGAACAATTCCTGCTCTTCAGTTCTCAGTATTTATGTCATTGCAAGAGGATCTGAAACCCTCTTCTGACATTCATGTGTTCTGAACACATGCCATATACATACAGACTCATACAGATAAACCTTTAAAAAGAAAAATATGAAACTTATTTTATAAGGACAAGATATTAGTATGAGAAAGTATTTCAAGCTCTCGTTCCAAATACTTATACCTGGGAAAGTTGCGTCAAAACACAATATTTTATTTTGAGTGCTGTCATAGGATCCTTAGGTTGGTATCATTCCCATTTTATAAATTTTATATGAAGCTCAAAAATAACTTTATGTTTTACAAAGTAAACATTCCTTCAACTACATCATGAGCAATATTCAATCAAATGAATGCACCAAAGTTTATATCCAAAGTTGAGTAACCAGTCTTTCACAAATGTCGACGTAAAAGGTAAACCAACAACCAGCTGAAATGTCATGATCTTAGGTAGATCTTATTTCAACCATAATGTAAGATTTGAAAAGACACCATCAAGCAGGGAAAGATGAACATTGATCTAATGGGCTAATGGGGTAATTACAAGAAGATGTTTATTTCACAAGAGCTATAGACTTCAAAGCACTTTTAGAGATAAGTACTTCATTCTTGGAGAGGAAAAAAAGTTATCCTGGGATTGTTTTGATCTCATGGGGTAGAGGACTGGAAGAATGGAGAAAAGTCATGCTTCAAGCATTAGGAAGCTCAATAATCCCATTCTTCACTTAAGTTTGAAATGTTCTATTAAAAAATGGTGTGTTAAATTGACACTACAACTAGAACTTTCCCTTTGCTCTCCAAGTTCTGAGCAAGGACATATGCTTTCTCAAATTATATAAAGTGCACACATATTCTCATGATTTCAGTCCTACTATACTTTATTACAGCCTCTGCAACACTTGCCACATTCCTCTTGCACACTGCACTACCTACCCCTTTGGTGCAAACTTCAGGCAAAATTGTTCCTCAGTGTTAGGTTTAAAGAAAGTACTCTATTATCCTAAGTGGGGTGTGTATGTATATTTGTTCATGTACCTACATGCAAACATGCATGTGTAATGTGTGTGTGTGTGTGTGTGTGTGTGTGTGTGCGCACGCACGTGCACACATACACACACACACACACACACACACACACACACACACACACGCATACTATGCACTAGGGGCATGTAGTCAATATAGCTAGTGGGCACAATGTTTCTATGAATCAGGCCCTGCCCGATCCTCATTACCCCAGACTGGGCTGCAGTCTCATCATGTATTTGAGAAAATGTTTCTCCTGCCAGGCAGGAAGGAAATTTGAAAATTAATAGCAGCTTCCAGTGCCTAGGAGACACACACTGACATCGTCTCCTGACTCGTCGACAAAGCCTGGCTGTCCCGTAGAGTGTCTCATTAACACTAGGGGTTTTGCCAGGCATGGTGTCCAAATTTACGTGTGTGTGATATCTGGGCATGGTTTCTATTCAATCCATAAAATGTACTGAACTCACATTGCATTGGACCCCTAAAGTGCACGTGTATTCTGAGGAAGTATTTATACTATTTCCTGTATTCTTTTTCTCAGTGCTATGGAAATGCATATCTGGAAAATCCAGAAATAAAAAGAAGCAATCTCTCATTAATATCTCTTTCTCACTCAAAATTATGAAGAATTATTATTCATAAAATTATTAATATTTGTAAATGGGAGAGGGGAATAGGCAAAGAGCAAAAATAGGAAAGGGAAAAGAATAAGCATCTGAGATATTATTTATTACAGAATACAAATGAAGCGGGTCTTATCATGTTGAGATTCTAGTGGGATTCTGAAATGGAGACAAAAACCACTGAAAAATAGATTAAAGGTGTGAATTTTTCCAAAAGGCCCATGATTAAATTTAAAGTATAACAGAAAAAAAAAAAAACTCCTGGAATTTTACAGCTTTCTTTTATACCCTGAACATTGCAGATGAAGGATGCTGGCCTTTGGTTAGGTGACTCCCTCTCCTGTAACTTCTCTTCACAATTCAAGGGGGGAAACTGCATGTCATTAAAAACATGACAGTCAGGCAAAGACAGCTCATCACCCAAATTGTCAGCATATACCAGTGACTTTTCTGTGTCCTCTCCCAAATTTATCACTGGCCTTGTCAGTTTTATACAACTTGACAATTCAATACAAAGCAGATTGATTTCTTTGGCCTAGATCAAAGGGCAGCAAGTTTGAAGGTGGTAATGGTAGTCCCGAGTAGCAGGTATTAGTGAAATAAGTCTACTCTGGTCTAGGAACAATATTTATCAGGGAGTATGTGAGTGTTAAAATAGAAGTAGAGGAATCAGACAGCTGTAGATCCTGCCTCACTGTATCTTCAGTATTTCCCAATCTATGAAGCAGTATTTGTACTACTGCTGAACGAGGTGCCATAAATATTTTACTTAACTAAAACTTAAAAAAGGATGCATTATAGAAATGTTATCATCCCCATTTTACAGATGAGAAAACTATGTAAGAGAAAGTCTCTCAGCTTCAAAGCATCTGCTCTTTGTACTGCACCCCAATTGACTCTAACCAAAGAAAGAGATGGTTCTAACAGACTTCATGCATTTTAAAAGATCTCTCCCAGACACTGTGGAATTAGAGAGCTTCAAACGCGTGATAGTTATAATAGCTGCAAACTTGTACATTCATGTAGAACAACGTGTCATGGATAGGTAGAGCTGCAGACATTAGAATTTGCTATTGTTTGTGTGGTCCTGAATATGAAATACCGTAGTTGTCTAGATTCAAAAAGTGGGCAAGATTTGATTAGATTATAAATTTTTAAGTGATCCCTTTCTTTTGTGATTTTCTCTTCGGGGTGATAGATTGCAAATCTCAATCAGCACTGGGATTTTCCAAAATGTGTGATGCTCAGGTGTCCTGGGTATTTGAAAGATATCACAATGGTTTTCTGTGCTTCTCTCTCTCTCTCTCTCTCTCTCTCTCTCTCTCTCTCTCTCTCTCTCTCTCTCTCTCTCTCTCTCTCTCTCTCCTTCCCTCCCTCCCTCTCTCCTTCCCTCCCTCCACACTTCACATTTTTTTTATTCAAAGAACAACAATTCAGAACAGATTTCATATGCACACTACAGAAGAAAGGAGTAATTGTAGTCAATACCACTACACAGCACTGTTTGAACATTAAGATAGCAGTGCAGTTAGTCTGTCCACCCCCACTGTCTTCCCTAAATCCTTGCAGTTGTCTGAATACAAATCCAGATCTTGTCTGCTTTGGTGTGTGATTCTGTATAGGCCTCCAGACTCTGCAAAAGCACAGCTAAGGAGATTGAGTAGAGAATGTATCACTATTAGATATAGACGTGCTACGTTCAGCCTGTCTTTTA